>NC_135971.1:20791548-20829048 GCF_053455715.1 Rhinoraja longicauda | reverse complement strand
GAACATCGACTTCTCCAACTTTAGATAGTTCCTCTGTCCCTCTCTTCCCCTCCTCCTTCCCAGTTCTCCCTCTATCTTCCCGTCTCCACTTATATCCTTCCTTTGTCCCGCCCCCCTGACATCAGTCTGAAGAAGGGCCTCGACCCGAAACGTCACCCATTCGTTCTCTCCTGAGATGCTGCCTGCCTGACCCGCTGAGTTACTCCAGCACTTTGTGACTCTTTTTTTTGGTCAGTCGGCATCTGCAGTTGCTTCTACCTGCATAGTCATCCAGCGTGGAAGCGGGCCCTTCGGCCCAACTTGCGCGTATTACCTGAATGGTGACCGATTGGGAGAAGGGGAGATGCAACGTGACCTGGGTGTCGTGGTGCACCAGTCATTGAAAGCAATCGTGCAGGTGCAGCAGGCAGTGAAGAAAGCCAATGGTATGTTGGCATTCATAGCGAGGGGATTTGAGTATAGGAGCAGGGAGGTTCTGCTGCAGTTGTACAGGGCATTGGTGAGACCCGCACCTGGAGTATTGCGTACAGGTTTGGTCTCCTAATCTGAGGAAAGACGTTCTTGCCATAGAGGGAGTACAGAGAAGGTTCACCAGATTGATCCCTGGGATGGCGGGACTTTCATATGAGGAAAGACTGGATAGACTGGGCTTGTACTCGCTGGAATTTAGAAGACTGAGGGGGGAATCTTATAGAAACTTACAAAATTCTTAAGGGGTTGGAGAGGCTAGATGCGGGAAGATTGTTCCCGATGTTGGGGGAGTCCAGAACCAGGGGTCACAGCTTAAGGATAAGGGGGAAGTCTTTTAGGACCGAGATGAGAAAGGTTTTTTTTCACACAGAGAGTGGTGAATCTGTGGAATTCTCTGCCACAGAAGGTAGTTGAGGCCGGTTCATTGGCTATATTTAAGAGGGAGTTAGATGTGGCCCTTGTGGCTAAAGGGATCAGGGGGTATGGAGAGAAGGCAGGTACGGGATACTGAGTTGGATGATCAGCCATGATCATATTGAATGGCGGTGCGTACAGGCTCGAAGGGCCGAATGGCCTACTCCTGCACCTATTTTCTATGTTTCTATGTTTCACCGATGCTGCCTGACCCGCTGAGTTACTCCGGCATTTTGTGTCTATCCTGGTAAATCTTTGCACGCTTGACTGCTTAACAACAGCTGGGCGACCAAAACTGAAGATGCTACTCCAAATGCCACCTCACCAACATCTTGTACAACTTCACCAACGTCTTGTACCACCTCACCAACATCGTACAACCTCAACAAAGTCTTGTACAACCTCACCAACATCTTGTACAACCTCACCAATGTCTTGTACAACCTCACCAACATCGTACAACCTCACCAACGTCTTGTACAACCTCACCAACATCATACAACCTCACCAATGTCTTGTACAACCTCACCAACATCATACAACCTCACCAATGTCTTGTACAACACCAACGTCTTGTACCACCTCACCAACGTCTTGTACAACCTCACCAACATCTTGTACAACCTCACCAACATCATACAACCTCACCAACATCTTGTACAACCTCACCAATGTCTTGTACAACCTCACCAACATCTTGTACAACCTCACCAATGTCTTGTACAACCTCACCAATGTCTTGTACAACCTCACCAACGTCTTGTACAACCTCACCAACATCATACAATCTCACCAATGTCTTGTACAACCTCACCAACTTCTCGTACAACCTCACCAACATCTTGTACAACCTCACCAACATCATACAACCTCACCAACGTCTTGTACAACCTCACCAACGTCTTGTACAAACTCACCAATGTCTTGTACAACCCCACCAACGTCTTGTACAACCCCACCAAAGTCTTGTACAACCTCACCAACATCTTGTACAACCTCACCAACTTCTCGTACAACCTCACCAACATCTCGTACAACCTCACCAACATCTCGTACAACCTCACCAACATCTCGTACAACCTCACCAACATCTCGTACAACCTCTCCAGCATTTTGTGTCTATCCTCGTAAATCTTTGCACGCTTGACTGCTTAACAACAGCTGGGTGACCAAAACTGAAGATGCTACTCCAAATGCCACCTCACCAACATCTTGTACAACTTCACCAACGTCTTGTACCACCTCACCAACATCGTACAACCTCAACAAAGTCTTGTACAACCTCACCAACATCTTGTACAACCTCACCAACTTCTCGTACAACCTCACCAACATCTCGTACAACCTCACCAATGTCTTGTACAACCTCACCAACATCATACAACCTCACCAACATCATACAACCTCACCAATGTCTTGTACAACCTCACCAATGTCTTGTACAACCTCACCAACATCTCGTACAACCTCACCAACGTCTTGTACAACCTCACCAACATCTTGTACAACACCAATGTCTTGTACAACCTCACCAACATCATACAACCTCACCAATGTCTTGTACAACCTCACCAACTTCTCGTACAACCTCACCAATGTCTTGTACAACCTCACCAACTTCTCGTACAACCTCACCAACATCTTGTACAACCTCACCAACATCATACAACCTCACCAACGTCTTGTACAACCTCACCACGTCTTGTACAAACTCACCAACGTCTTGTACAACCCCACCAACGTCTTGTACAACCCCACCAAAGTCTTGTACAACCTCACCAACATCTTGTACAACCTCACCAACTTCTCGTACAACCTCACCAACATCTTGTACAACCTCACCAACATCTCGTACAACCTCTCCAGCATTTTGTGTCTATCCTCGTAAATCTTTGCACGCTTGACTGCTTAACAACAGCTGGGTGACCAAAACTGAAGATGCTACTCCAAATGCCACCTCACCAACATCTTGTACAACTTCACCAACGTCTTGTACCACCTCACCAACATCGTACAACCTCAACAAAGTCTTGTACAACCTCACCAACATCTTGTACAACCTCACCAACTTCTCGTACAACCTCACCAACATCTCGTACAACCTCACCAACATCTCGTACAACCTCACCAACATCTCGTACAACCTGACCAACTTCTCGTACAACCTCACCAACATCTTGTACAACCTCAGCAACGTCTTGTACAACCTCACCAACGTCTTGTACAACTTCACCAACGTCTTGTACAACACCAACGTCTTGTACAACCTCACCAACATCTTGTACAACCTCGCCAACGTCTTGTACAACCTCACCAACGTCTTGTACAACCTCACCAATGTCTTGTACCACCTCACCAATGTCTTGTACCACCTCACCAATGTCTTGTACCATCTCACCAATGTCTTGTACCATCTCACCAATGTCTTGTACAACCTCACCAACGTCTTGTACAACCTCACCAACGTCTTGTACAACCTCACCAACGTCTTGTACGTATAAAGCCCTAAATGGACATTCCCCCCCCTACATCAAAAATCTTCTCACCCCCCTCTCTATCTCCAGGTCCCTCAGGTCGGCCGACTTGGGGCTACTCACTATCCCGCGGTCTAGGCTTAAGCTCAGGGGTGACCGCGCTTTTGCGGTTGCAGCTCCTAGACTGTGGAACAGCATCCCTCTCCGCATCAGAACTGCCCCCTCCATCCACTCCTTTAAGTCCAGGCTCAAAACCTATTTCTACTCCCTAGCGTTTGAGGCTCATTGAGGAGGCGCTGTGAACTGTTTGCGTGCTACTGTATATTTCATTTCTTTTAAATTAGTACCTAATCAGATGTACAGCACTTTGGTCAACGTGGGTTGTTTTTAAATGTGCTATACAAATAAAATTGACTTGACTTGACTTGACTTGTACAACCTCACCAACGTCTTGTACAACCTCACCAATGTCTTGTACAACCTCACCAACATCGTACAACCTCACCAATGTCTTGTACAACCCCACCAATGTCTTGTACAACCCCAATGTCTTGTACCAGCTCACCAATGTCTTGTACAACCCCACCAACGTCTTGTACAACCTCACCAACGTCTTGTACAACACCAATGTCTTGTACAACCTCACCAATGTCTTGTACAACCTCACCAACGTCTTGTACAACCTCACCAACATCTTGTACAACCTCACCAACGTCTTGTACAACCTCACCAATGTCTTGTACAACCTCACCAACTTCTCGTACACCAACGTCTTGTACAACCTCACCAACGTCTTGTACAACCTCGCCAACGTCTTGTACAACCTCGCCAACTTCTCGTACAACCCCACCAATGTCTTGTACAACCTCACCAACATCATACAACCTCACCAATGTCTTGTACAACCTCACCAACTTCGTACAACCTCACCAACATCTTGTACAACCTCACCAACGTCTGGTATAACCTCACCAACTTCTCGTACAACCTCACCAACGTCTTGTACAACACCAACGTCTTGTACCACCTCACCAACTTCTTGTACCACCATATCAACGTCTTGTACAACCTCACCAACGTCTTGTACAACACCAACGTCTTGTACAAACTCACCAATGTCTTGTACCACCTCACCAACTTCTCGTACCACCACACCAACGTCTTGTACAACCTCACCAATGTCTTGTACAACCTCACCAACTTCGTACAACCTCACCAACATCTTGTACAACCTCACCAACGTCTGGTATAACCTCACCAACTTCTCGTATAACCTCACCAACGTCTTGTACAACACCAACGTCTTGTACCACCTCACCAACTTCTTGTACCACCATACCAACGTCTTGTACAACCTCACCAACGTCTTGCACAACCTCACCAATGTCTTGTACCACCTCACCAATGTCTTGTACAACACCAACGTCTTGTACAACCTCACCAACATCTTGTACAACCTCACCAATGTCTTGTACAACCTCACCAACGTCTCGTACAACCTCACCAATGTCTTGTACCACCTCACCAAATCTTGTACAACCTCACCAATGTCTTGTACAACCCCACCAATGTCTTGTACAACCTCGTCAACATCTTGTACAACCTCACCAATGTCTTGTACAACACCAACGTCTTGTACAACCTCACCAACTTCTCGTACAACCTCACCAACGTCTTGTACAATACTTGTAGCAGTCCGCCCAACCTCTGCCCTGGAAGACGTGGGAGTCGTGGTGAAACCCCAGAGAGTTGGCACAGCCCAGGGGCGGCACGGTGGCGCAGCGAGTAGTGCCACAGCCTCACAGCGCCGGCCGGAGACCAGGGGCTCGATCCTGACCAAATGTAAACGGAGCTGCCGGCTCCGGCCAGCCCGGAGTTCCACAGCAGGGGTGGACAAATCCCACCGGCCGATCGGCCGCGGGAGTCCCGACGAGGCCGAGATCGGCCGCCTCGCCCGGATCAACGTGAAACACCGACCCGGTCTCCCTCTCCACAAACGCTGCCTGACCGGCCGAGTGTCGCCAGCGTTTGTAGGTTGTTAGGACAGAGAACAAAACAGCAGCTTAAACAGATAAACCAACTCAAATAAATGCTTAACTGTGTCGGAACCAGTTTTATGTCTGGAGAACATGGACAGGTGACTTTTTAGTCGAGACCCTCCTTCTCGACTGAAACGTCACCTATCCACGTTCTCCACAGATGCTGCCTGACCCGCTGAGTTACTCCGGCACTCTGTGAAACGCCACCTATCCATGTTCTCCACAGATGCTGCCTGACCCACTGAGTTACTCCAGCACTCTGTGAAACGTCACCTGTCCACGTTCTCCACAGATGCTGCCTGACCCGCTGAGTTACTCCAGCACTCTGTGTCTTTTTCAGAAGAGAACGACCTCTTATCTCTGAGCCTGCTAAGGCGTTCCTGACACAACGATGAACGGTCTGGTTTAGTTTAGGTTAGAGACACAGCGTGGAAACAGGCCCTTCGGCCCACCGGGTCCGCGCCGCCCAGCGATCCCCGCGCATTAACGCAAGCCCACACCCACTAGGGACAATTGACACATATACCAAGTATACAAACACGAGCCAATTAACCTACATACCTGTACGTCTTTGGAGTACCGAAGATCTCGGAGAAAACCCACGCGGGTCACGGGGAGAACGTACAAACTCCGTACAGACGGCGCCCGTAGTTGGGATGGAACCCGGGTCTCCGGCGCTGTAGTAAGGCAGCAAATCTGTCGCGGTGCAACTATCAGGGAGTGGCTGCTTCTGCCTGCCTGCCTGCCTTATTTCCACTTTCATTTCTAGACTCAGGTATATCCTGTCCCGGTAGTTCAGGCTCCAACGCACAACGCAGTAATTAGCAATCATTTATGGAGACAAATGGGCCCAACCGCACCTTGGCAGCAAAATTACCTCAGAATCCTCCTCCCATCACACCTCCCCACGGCCACAAGGTCGAGCTAGTTTGCTTCCTTGTATCCTGACACTGTGTGAGCAGTTTTTGGCCCCGTATCTGAGGAAGGACGTGCTGGCTCTGGAGAGGGTTCAGAGGAGGTTTACGACAACGATCCCAGGAACGAGCGGGTTAACCCGCTGGGTAAATGTAAAAATCGTCCCTAGTGGGTGTAGGATAGTGTTAGTGTGCGGGGATCGCTGGGCGGCACGGACTTGGAGGGCCGAAGGGGCCTGTTTCCGGCTGTATATATATGATATGATATGATAACCCACCATGAGGGGATCTTATCGAAACGTATAAGATTATTAAGGGGTTGGACACGCGCTAGAGGCAGGAAACATGTTCCCAATGTTGGGGGAGTCCAGAACCAGGGGCCACACACAGTTTAAGGATAAGGGGTCGGCCATTTAGAACGGAGATGAGGAAGAACGTTTTTAGTCAGAGAGTTGTGAATCTGTGGAATTCTCTGCCTCAGAAGGCAGTGGAGGCCAATTCTCTGAATGCATTCAAGAGAGAGCTGGATAGAGCTCTTAAGGATAGCGGAGTCAGGGGGTACGGGGAGAAGGCAGGAACGGGGTACTGATTGTGGACGATCAGCCATGATCACATTGAATGGCGGTGCGTACAGGCTCGAAGGGCCGAATGGCCTCCTCCTGCACCTGTTTTCTATGAAACCCGAGCACCCGGAGGAAACCCACGAGGTCCACGGGGAGAACGTGCAAACTCCACACAGCCAGCGGCCGTGGTCGGGATCGAACCCGGGTCTCTGGCGCTGTGAGTCTAGTTTAGTTCAGAGATACGGCGCGGAAACAGGCCCTTCGGCCCATTGCCTCCAGGCACACCAACACTGTCGACGTGTAACCAATTAACACACAAGCCCGCACGTCTTTGGAGTGTGGGAGGAAACCGGAGCGCCCGGAGAAAACCCACGCAGGTCACGGGGAGAACGTGCAAACTCCGCGCAGACAGGGCCCGCGGTCGGGACGGAACCCGGGTCTCCGGCGCCGTGAGGCGGCGATCCTACCCGCCGCGCCACCCCACAATTCGACGAGGAATCCCCCCGGGATAGAAACATAGAAAATAGGTGCAGGGGTAGGCCATTCGGCCCTTCGAGCCTGTACGCACCGCCATTCAATATGATCATGGCTGATCATCCAGCTCAGTATCCCGTACCTGCCTTCTCTCCGTACCCCCTGATCCCTTTAGCCACAAGGGCCACATCTAACTCCCTCTTAAATATCGCCAATGAACCGGCCTCAACTACCTTCTGTGGCAGAGAATTCCACAGACTCACCACTCCCTGTGTGAAGAAATGTTTTCTCATCTCGGTCCTAAAAGACTTCCCCCTTATCCTTAAGCTGTGACCCCTTGTTCTGGACTTCCCCAACATCGGGAACAATCTTCCCGCGTCTAGCCTCTCCAACCCCCTTAAGAATTTTGTACGTTTCTATAAGATCCCCCCCCTCAATCTTCTAAATTCCAGCGAGTACAAGCCGAGTCTATCCAGTCTTTCTTCATATGAAAGTCCCGCCATCCCAGGGATCAATCTGGTGAACCTTCTCTGTGCTCCCTCTGTGGCAAGAATGTCTTTCCTCAGGTTAGGAGACCAAAACTGTACGCAATACTCCAGGTGCGGTCTCACCAATGCCCTGTACAACTGCAGCAGAACCTCCCTGCTCCTATACTCAAATCCCCTCGCTATGAATGCCAACATACCATTGGCTTTCTTCACTGCCTGCTGCACCTGCATGCCTACTTTCAATGACTGGTGCACCATGACACCCAGGTCACGTTGCATCTCCCCTTCTCCTAACAAAGGGGGATTCTTTGTTCAACTCCCTTTCCCCTATCCCACCGTCCTACCTGCGTTTGAAAACGCCGCCGATCATTGCGCTGCTAGGCCGCCACCGAGAGGGGTTCATCGTGTCCGCGCCTCGCCCTCCTCGCCCGGAGGACCCCAGCCCCCACCCCCACTCCGGGATCAGCCGGGCAGGGAGGGGCGCAGAGGAAGGTGGGGTGTGCGGAGATCTGGGGGCCACGGGGAACTGGGGAGGGAGGACACCTGTGTGTGTGTGTCTGTGCTCCAGGGCTTTGAAGGTGGGGTCACCAGGAGTGGGGCGCTGGCTGGCTGGGATCGGGATTGGCCTGGGGGTGGGGGGAGGGGAGTCACTGATGGGGGGGGGGGGATAGGGGAATGGGGAGAGCGGAGGGTGAGGGGATCACGAGTCTGGCGAGAGAAACAAGTTGTCGAGAGGGGCGTGTAGAATGGAGTCGGGCCCTTCGGCCCGTCCGGGTCCCTGCTGACCCCCCTGTTTTACACAAACCCCATTTTATTCTCCCAATGCTCCCGTCTCCCCCAATCGGCAAAAGTGGATGTGGGAGGAGACCGGAACACCCGGAGGAAACCCACGCGGGTCACGGGGAGAACGTGCAAACTCCACACACACACGCGCACGCGCGCCACACACACGCGCGCACGCACACGCACACAGACAGACAGCGCCAGAGGTCAGGATCGAACCCTGGGGGCTTTGGCGATGTAAGTTTAGTTTAGTGTAGAGAGACAGTGGGGGAAACAGGCCTTTCGGGCCTAACGAGTCTGCCCCATACGCCAATCTGTTCTACACACACACACACACACACACACACACACACACACCCCACACACACAGACAGACAGACAACACTCGAGGTCGGGATGGAACCCGGGTCTCCGGCGCTGTGAGGCAGCGGCTCTGCCCGCTGTCCAACCGTGTTGTAGGGGGCGAGGAATGCCCCCAGAAGAGACACGGAGGTCGGGGAAGGCGAGGGATGTGGGAGGGAGGGAGGGAGGGAGGGAGGGAGGGAGGGAGGGAGCGAGAGGCGAGGTGGGGCAGAGGGGAGTGGGGAGGGGGACGGACTGGGAGATTCGGGGAGAGCTTCTCACAGCAGCGGCGCCCGTGGACGCTGTGGCCCAGGAGTGTGGCAGAGCCTTGGGCCTAGTCAGCTCGGAGAAGCCTGCGGCCTTGCCTCTCCCACACACGCTCCCCTCCTGCTCCCCACAGACACAGGTAACGCAGGGCACTATCGATTTACAAGTTGCTGCAGATTAAACATTAACGCCGGTCGGTCACCATCGGCAAGAGGGAGGGAGGGAGGGAGGGAGGGAGGGAGGGGTTCGACTCGGAGTTAAAGCGACGATCTGTGAAGTGGGCTCTCTGGCGCGGCGGTAGAGTTGCCGCCTCACAGCGCCGGAGACCCGGGTTCCATCCCGACTACGGGCGCCGTCTGTACGGAGTTTGTACGTTCTCCCCGTGACCTGCGTGGGTTTTCTCCGAGATCTTCGGTTTCCTCCCACACTCCAAAGACGGCAGGTTTGTAGGTTAGTTGGCTTTGGCAGAATATTTAAATTGCCCCCAGTGAGTGTGGGCTCGTGTTAGTGAGTGGGGATCGCTGGTCGGCACGGACTCTGTGGGCCGAAGGGCCTGTGTCCGTGCTGTCTCGCGAAACCAAACCAAGCTAAGCTTCCCCCTTCTCTATGAAAACAGCCGGCCGCAGTTCGTAACCTTGGTTGTACACAGATGTTCAGGTTGCCAACTATCTCACTCCCAAATACGGGACAAGGTGACGTCACCGTCCCCGCGCCCCGTGTGACCTCATCCAGCCAGCGGCCACGTGCTCCCCCTCCAACAATGGCGGCCGCCCAGGCCGGGAGGCGGGTTGCTAGGCAACCTCCGTCAGGCGGCACACAGGCCCTCCGGGCCTACACTGTCCGGACCTACACTGTCCGGGCCTACACTGTCCGGACGGACCTGCACTATCTGGGCCTACACTGTCCGGGCCTACAATGTCCGGGTCTACAGCGTCCGGGCCTACACTGTCCAAACCTACACTGTCCGGGCCTACAGTGTCCAAACCTACACTGTCTGGGCCTACACTGTCCGGACGGACCTGCACTGTCTGGGCCTACACTGTCCGGGCCTACACTGTCCGGACCTACACTGTCCGGGACCACACTCTCCGGGCCTACAGTGTCCGGGCCTACAGCGTCCAGGCCTACAGTGTCCGGGTCTACAGTGTCCGGGCCTACACTGTCAGGACCTAGACTGTCCGGAGCTAAAGTGTCCGGGCCTACACTGTCAGGGCCTACAGTGTCCGGGCCTACACTGTCCTGGCCTACAGTGTCCGGGGCTATAGTGTCCGGGCCTACAGTGTCCGGGCCTACAGTGTCTGGGCCTACACTATCAGGACCTACACTGTCCGGGCCTACAGTGTCCGGGCCTACACTGTCAGGACCTAGACTATCCGGAGCTAAAGTGTCCGGGCCTACAGTGTCCGGGCCTACACTGTCCATACCTACACTGTCCGGGCCCACACTCTCCGGGCCTACAGTGTCCGGGCCTACAGCGTCCAGGCCTACAGTGTCCGGGTCTACAGTGTCCGGGCCTACACTATCTGGGCCTACACTGTCAGGCCTACAGCGCCCCCTGGGTCTACAGTGTCCGGGCCTACAGTGTCCGGGCCTACACTGTCAAGACCTACACTGTCAAGACCTACACTGTCCTGGCCTACAGTGTCCGGGCCTACAGTGTCTGGGCCTACACTGCCAGGCCTACAATGCCCCCTGGGCCTAATACGGGACAAGGGCGGTCCCGTACGGGACAAACCAATTCAGCCCAAAATACGGTTTGTCCCGGCGAATACGGGACAGTTGGCAACCCTGACAGATGTATGTATTGACTGTTTGGTTTGGCGGGGAGATGTTAGCAGCTACTAATTCCTGGCCGTTCACATCTCAGATGACCCGTCCTGGGTGGAACACATGGAAGCGATTATCAAGATGAAGCACGATACTGCCTCTACTCCCTGAGAAGTTTAAAAGGGACTCCGTACAGTGTCAGACGTCTACCGATGTTATGGCAAAGTTTTGCCATCGGAGCGTTTCAAAAACATTTACACAGGTACATGGGCAGGTCATGCGTTCATCAGTGATAGGAGCAGAATTCGGCCCATCCGCCATTCAATCATGGCTGGCCTATCTCTCCCTCCCAACCACATTCTCCTGCCTTCTCCCCATAACCCCTGACACCCGCACTGATCAACAATCCATCTGTCTCTGCCTTAAATACACCCACTGACTTGTGGCCTCCACGGCCGTCTGTGGCAAAGAATCCCACAGATTCACCACCCTCTGACTAAAGAAATCCCTCCTCATCTCCTTCCTAAAGAAACCTCTTCACACTGAGGCCGCCCACCCAACGGCCCAACTTGCCCACAACGACCATCATGCCCCATTACCCAGGTCACACAAGTCAACCTCCCCTCCCACCGACTCCACCTACACCTCGCGCTGCCTCGGCAAGGCCAGCAGCCCAGACCGTCGCGCACAAACCGACCTCCCTCCCCTCCCACCGACTCCATCCACACCTCGCGCTGCCTCGGCAAGGCCAGCAGCCCAGACCGTCGCGCACAAACCGACCTCCCTCCCCTCCCACCGACTCCATCCACACCTCGCGCTGCCTCGGCAAGGCCAGCAGCATCATCAAGGACCAGTCTCACCCCCGGCCACTCCCTCTTCTCCCCTCTCCCATCGGGCAAGTGGTAAGTGGCAAGCTTTTCACTGCACCTCGGTAAATATAGAAAACATAGAAAATAGGTGCAGGAGGAGGCCATTCGGCCCTTCGAGCCTGTACGCACCGCCATTCATTGTGATCGCGGCTGATCGTCCACAATCAGTAACCCGTGCCTGCCTTCTCCCCGGTACCCCCTGACTCCGCTAGCCCCTAGAACTCCATCCAACTCTCTCTTGAATCCATCCAGTGATTTGGCCTCCGCCGCCCTCTGAGGCAGAGAATTCCACACATTCGCAACTCTCTGGGTGAAAAAGTTCCTTCTCACCTCAGTTTTAAACGGCCTCCCCTTTATTCTTAGACTGTGTGTGTGTGTGTGTGTGTGTGGCCCCTGGTTCTGGACTCGCCCCCGACATTGGGAACATTTTTCCTTGCGTCTAGCTTGTCCGGTCCTTTCCTAAAAAGTTTTTTCTCACCTCAGTTTTAAGGTTGGCAATAAACTCGGACTTAACCGACCGAAATGAACTTCACCCTCCAAGGGATAAAGAGTGATAAAGAGTTCAGGCTCTCGAGTCCTGGCACTCTCTGCCTCCAACCTCCCTTGGTGACCTGAGTGATCGAGAGGCGTTCCCTAGGAGGCTGAGGTTGGCCAGATGGACAGTAATAGACAATAGGTGCAGGAGGAGGCCATTCAGCCCTTCGAGCCTGTACGCACCGCCATTCAATGCGATCATGGCTGATCACTCTCAATCAGTACCCCGTTCCTGCCTTCTCCCCATACCCCCTCACTCCGCTATCCTTAAGAGCTCTATCCAGCTCTCTCTTGAAAGCATCCAACGAACTGGCCTCCACTGCCTTCTGAGGCAGAGAATTCAACGCCTTCACCACTCTCTGACTGAAAAAGTTCTTCCTCATCTCCGTTCTAAATGGCCGACCCCTTATTCTTAAACTGTGGCCCCTTGTTCTGGACTCCCCCAACATTGGGAACATGTTTCCTGCCTCTAATGTGTCCAATCCCCTAATTATCTTATATGTTTCAATAAGATCCCCCCTCATCCTTCAAGCAGGTTGTGATTGAGGGACGGTCCCCAGGAGGCTGGGAATGGATGGGACGGCAGTGATGGAGGATGCTGCTGGTGTCCTACCAAGCGCTGGTGGCCCGTGCCAAATGGATGGGACGGCAGTGATGGAGGATGCTGCTGGTGTCCTACCAAGCGCTGGTGGCCAGTGCCAAATGGATGGGACGGCAGTGATGGAGGATGCTGCTGGTGTCCTACCAAGCGCTGGTGGCCAGTGCCAAATGGATGGGACGGCAGTGATGGAGGATGCTGCTGGTGTCCTACCAAGCGCTGGTGGCCCGTGCCAAATGGATGGGACGGCAGTGATGGAGGATGCTGCTGGTGTCCTACCAAGCGCTGGTGGCCCGTGCCAAATGGATGGGACGGCAGTGATGGAGGATGCTGCTGGTGTCCTACCAAGCGCTGCCAGTGCCATCCTCTCCGCTGCCGTGGGGGGGGGGCAGCCGGGCGAAGCCCGCGGACGCCAACGGGATCAACAAGCTCACCGGGAAGGCCGGCTCCGTCCCGGGGTTGGAATTGGAGTTGGAATCACGGGGAGGTGGTCTCGGAGGGGAGGAGGCTCCTCAAACTGCGGAGCATCCCGGACAATAACAGCTCACCCCCTCCGCGACACGCCGGTCAACCGGAGGAGCACGCAGACTGGGCGGTCGTTTCGCGGAACACCCTCGCTCAGTCCGCCTGAACCTTCCCGATCTCCCGGTTGCCAAACCCTTCAACTCCCACTCCCACGCCGACCTCCCTGTCCTGGGCCTCCTCCACTGTCGGAGTGAGTGAGGCCCAGCGCAAATTGGTGGAACAGCACCTCTCATATTTCGCTTGGGCGGCGGTACGAACATTGACCTCTCTAACTTCAGGTAGCCCCGGCATTCCCTCTCTCTCTCCATCCCCTCCCCTCCCCCACCCAAGTCGCACCAGCTTCTCGTTCTCACCCAGCGCACAGCCGACAAAGGCCCGTTTCCTTCCCCATCGTCACTTTTTTTTTTGCACGTCTTTCATTCATTGTCCTTTATCTCTCCACGTCACCGTCTGCCGTGTCTCTCGGTTACTCCTATCCCTGACCAGGGTCTCGACCCCGAAACGTCACCCACTCCCTCTCTCCAGAGATGCTGCCCGTCCCCCCGCTGAGTTACTACGGCTTTCTGTGTCGACCTGCGGTTTAAAACCAGCGCCTGCCGTTCCCCTTCTCGCACATTCAGCGACGGACTGGTCAATAATAGACAACAGACAATAGGTGCAGGAGGAGGCCATTCGGCCCTTTGAGCCTGTACGCACCGCCATTCAATGTGATCATGGCTGATCATTCTCAATCAGTACCCCGTTCCTGCCTTCTCCCCATACCCCCCTGACTCCGCTATCCTTAAGAGCTCTATCTAGCTCTCTCTTGAATGCATCGCAGAGAATTGGCCTCCACTGCCTTCTGAGGCAGTGAATTCCACAGATTCACAACTCTCTGACTGAAAAAGTTTTTCCTCATCTCAGTTCTAAATGGCCGACCCCTTATTCTTAAACTGTGTGTGGCCCCTGGTTCTGGACTCCCCCAACATTGGGAACATGTTTCCTGCCTCTAACGTGTCCAACCCCTTAATAATCTTAAACGTTTCGATAAGATCCCCCCTCATCCCCTAATTATCTTATACGTTTCGATAAGATCCCCTCTCATCCTTCTAAATTCCAGTGTATACAAGCCTAGTCGCTCCAGTCTTTCAACATACGACAGTCCCGCCATTCCGGGGATTAACCTGGTGAACCTACGCTGCACGCCCACAATAGCAAGAATATCCTTCCTCAAATTTGGAGACCAAAACTGCACGCAGTACTCCAGGTGCGGTCTCACCAGGGCCCGGTACAACTGCAGAAGGACCTCTTTGCTCCTATACTCAACTCCTCTTGTTGAGGGTCCCACCGAGATGCAGCACAGAATGCCACAGGAGATCCATCTTCCCTGTGGCTATCAAACTGTACAACCCCCTCCTCCTTCTGTCGTGGGGTAAACTGACTCACCCCCCCCCCCCCACACCCCCTCCCAATCTTTACACATCCTCAATCCTTTCCACTCGTTAATTTAATTTCAGCTAGACACAAATTACTGGAGTAACTCAGCAGGTCAGCCAGCATCCCTGGGGAACCGAATTGAAATGCAATGTAAATATATTCGCACTTCATTTTCGTTCTTCCCTTTACCATGTACCTGTACACTGTGGACGGCTCGACTGTAATCGTGTGTTGTCTTTCCGCTGACGGGTTAGCACGCAACGAAAGCTTTTCACTGTACCTCAGTACACGGGAGAGTAAACTAAAAACTGAAACATCAGTCTCACCGTCGCCCAAACCGACCTCCCTTCCACCGACTCCGTCTACACCTCACGCTGCCTCGGCAAGGCCAGCAGCCCAGACCGTCGCGCACAAACCAACCTCCCCTCCACCGACTCCATCCACACCTCACGCTGCCTCGGCAAGGCCAGCAGCCCAGACCATCGCACAAACCGACCTCCCCTTCCACCGACTCCATCCACACCTCACGCTGCCTCGGCAAGGCCAGCAGCCCAGACCATCACACAAACCGACCTCCCCTTCCACCGACTCCATCTACACCTCACGCTGCCTCGGCAAGGCCAGCAGCCCAGACCATCGCACACAAACCAACCTCCCCTTCCACCGACTCCGTCCACACCTCACGCTGCCTCGGCAAGGCCAGCAGCATCATCAAGGACCAGTCTGACCCCCGGCCACTCCCTCTTCTCCCCCCCTCTCCCATCGGGGCAAGAGGTACAGAAGTGTGGAAACGCACAGCTCCAGATTCAGGGGCGGTTTCTTCCCGGCTGAACCATCCCACCACAACCAGAGAGCAGTGCTGAACTACTATCCACCTCACTGGAGACCCTCGGACTATCCTTGATCGGACTTTGCCGGCTTTACCTCGCGCTAAACGTTATTCCCTTTACCATGTGCCTGTACACTGCGGACGGCTCGATTGTAATCGTGCGTTGTCTCTCCGCTGACGGGTTAGCGCGCAACAAAAAGCTGTTCACTGTACCTCGGTACGCGGGACAATAAACTAGACTGGACTGGAAGACGAGGGCGTGGGGGGGCGCGCGGTTGTGCACCTCCACCCACAGGTTCCCCCCTCCAAGTCACGGGCCACCCGACCTGGTGATGGTATTTATTCACAAAACGCTGGAGTAACTCAGCAGGTCAGGCAGCATCTCGGGAGAGAAGGAATGGGTGACGTTTCGGGTCGAGACCCTTCTTCGGACTGGGCGATGGAACCCTTGTGTGATACGGCGTGGAAACAGGCCCTTCGGCCCAACCGGCCAACGTGCCCCAGCTGCACCAGTCCCACCTGCCCGCGCTTGGCCCACATCCCTCCACACCCGTCCTGTCCATGTACCTGCCCAGGTGTTTCTCAGTCTGTAGAAGGGTCTCGGCCCGTAGTGTCACCTGTTCCGTTTCCCCGGAGGTGCAGCCTGACCCCCCCGCTGAGTTGCTCCGGCACTCTGTGTCCATCTTAGACGTGTCTTTGAAATGGACTTGGTCGCCCCCCCCGATCGGACTTTAGGCACAAAATGCCGGAGTAACTCAGCGGGACAGGCAGCATCTCGGGAGAGAAGGAACGGGCGACGTTTCGGGTCGAGACCCTTCTCCGTGCGCGGCTCGTGTTATGCATGAACACTCCCCTCCCCTCTCCCGAACAATGCCGTAGCAGCAGTGAGTCACAGAGCTAACAAGCAGCGGCATTTCAACCCGCCGCTGTGCTCCAGATGTTCTCTCGCACGACCCCCCCCCCCTGTCTTCGCATCAATCACACAGCGCTGCCAACGCCGGTCGGCGATTGAACGGGAACAGGGGCGTCAATCAGCGCACATGTCCGCAAAGGCCCCCGGAACACAAAATAGCGCACACGTCTCCTTATATGGTCACAGGCAGCCTTCTGCCTTCCCATCTGGAATTTAGAAGACCGAGGGGGGATCTTACAGAAACATACAAAATTCTTAAAGGGGTTGGACAGGCTGGATGCGGGAAGATTGTTCCCGATGTTGGGGGAGTCCAGAACCAGGGGTCACAGCTTAAGGATAAAGGGGGAAGTCTTTTAGGACCGAGATGAGAAAACATTTCTTCACACAGAGAGTGGTGAGTCTGTGGAATTCTCTGCCACAGAAGGTAGTTGAGGCCGGTTCATTGGCTATATTTAAGAGGGAGTTAGATGTGGCCCTTGTGGCTAAAGGGATCAGGGGGGTATGGAGAGAAGGCAGGTACGGGATACTGAGCTGGATGATCAGCCATGATCATATTGAATGGCGGTGCGTACAGGCTCGAAGGGCCGAATGGCCTCCTCCTGCACCTATTTTCTATGTTTCTATCTGCAGACCCACGGCGTGGGAGGTCGAGCTGGGATTTAAAAGGGAAACTCTGCAGCGAGAAGATTGGCCACACTTACATAGAAACATAGAAACATAGACAATAGGTGCAGGAGGAGGCCATTCGGCCCTTCGAGCCTGTACGCACCGCCATTCAATATGATCATGGCTGATCATCCAACTCAGTATCCTGTACCTGCCTTCTCTCCATACCCCCTGATCCCTTTAGCCACAAGGGCCACATCTAACTCCCTCTTAAATATAGCCAATGAACCGGCCTCAACTACCTTCTGTGGCAGAGAATTCCACAGACTCACCACTCTCTGTGTGAAAAAAAACTTTCTCATCTCGGTCCTAAAAGACTTCCTCCTTATCCTTAAACTGTGTGGCCCCTGGTTCTGGACTTCCCCAACATCGGGAACAATCTTCCTGCATCTAGCCTGTCCAACCCCTTAAGAATTTTTGTACGTTTCTATAAGATCCCCCCTCAGTCTTCTAAATTCCAGCGAGTACAAGCCCAGTCTATCCAGTCTTTCTTCATATGAAAGTCCTGCCATCCCAGGGATCAATCTGGTGAACCTTCTCTGTACTCCCTCTGTGGCAAGAATGTCTTTCCTCAGATTAGGAGACCAAAACTGTACGCAATACTCCAGGTGTGGTCTCACCACTTTTCTCTCCAGAGATGCTGCCTTTGCTCCAGCACTTTCTCTCACTTGAGGTCGCCCCGGCATTCCCTCTCTCCCTCCCCCACCCAAGTCGCACCAGCTTCTCGTTCTCACCCAGCAAAGAGCCTCTTGCTATTGAGGGCGTACAGCGTAGGTTTACCAGGTTAATTCCCGGAATGGCGGGACTGTCATATGTTGAAAGACTGGAGCGACTGGGCTTGTATACACTGGAATTTAGAAGGATGAGGGGGGATCTTATCGAAACGTATAAGATTATTAAGGGGTTGGACACGTTAGAGGCAGGAAACATGTTCCCAATGTTGGGGGAGTCCAGAACCAGGGGCCACACACAGTTTAAGAATAAGGGGTAGTAGGCCATTTAGAACGGAGATGAGGAAAAACTTTTTCAGTCAGAGAGTTGTGAATCTGTGGAATTCTCTGCCTCAGAAGGCAGTGGCGGCCAGTTCTCTGAATGCATTCAAGAGAGAGCTGGATAGAGCTCTTAAGGATAGCGGAGTCAGGGGGGGTATGGGGAGAAGGCAGGAACGGGGTACTGATTGAGAATGATCAGCCATGATCACATTGAATGGCGGTGCGTACAGGCTCGAAGGGCCGAACGGCCTCCTCCTGCACCTGTTGTCTATTGTCTATTGTCCCCCACCCAAGTCGCACCAGCTTCTCGTTCTCACCCATCAAACAGCCAACAGCGGCCTGCTGCCTTTATCATCGTAACTTTTTTTGCACATCTTTCATGCATTAGAAACATAGACAACAGGTGCAGGAGGAGGCCATTCGGCCCGTTCGAGCCTGTACGCACCGCCATTCATTGTGATCATGGCTGATCATTCTCAATCTGTACTCCGTGCCTGCCTTCTCCCCGCACCCCTTGATTCCACTAGCCCCTGGAGCTCTATCTAACTCTCTCTTAAATCCATCCAGTGATTTGCCCTCCACTGCCCTCTGTGGCAGAGAATTCCACAGATTCACAACTCTCTGACTGAAAAAGTTTTTCCTCATCTCAGTTCTAAATGGCCGACCCCTTCTTCTTAAACTGTTTGTTCGTTATCTCTCCACATCACCTTCTGTATCCCTCGTTTCTCTTATCCCGAACCAGTCTGAAGAAGGGTCTCGACCCAATACGTCACCCGTTCCTTCTCTCCGGAGATGCTGCCCGACCCGCTGAGTTACTCCGGCTTTTTGCGTCTAGTTTATTGTCAGGTACAGTGGAAATGTTGTGCTTTGATCAGTCGTTTTCACCCCTTACCCTTCCACATCTCTCGTTTCCCTCTCCCCCCGACTCTCAGTCTGAAGAAGGGTCTCAATAGACAATAGACAATAGGTGCAGGAGGAGGCCATTCAGCCCTTCGAGCCTGTACGCACCGCCATTCAATGCGATCATGGCTGATCGCTCTCAATCAGTACCCCGTTCCTGCCTTCTCCCCATACCCCCTCACTCCGCTATCCTTAAGAGCTCTATCCAGCTCTCTCTTGAAAGCATCCAACGAACTGGCCTCCACTGCCTTCTGAGGCAGAGAATTCCGCACCTTCACCACTCTCTGACTGAAAAAGTTCTTCCTCATCTCCGTTCTAAATGGCCTGCCCCTTATTCTTAAACTGTGTGGCCCCTTGTTCTGGACTCCCCCAACATTGGGAACATGTTTCCTGCCTCTAATGTGCCCAATCCCCTAATTATCTTATATGTTTCAATAAGATCCCCCCTCATCCTTCTATACAGGCCCAATCGCTCCAGCCTTTCAACATATGACAGTCCCGCCATTCCGGGAATTAACCTGGTGAACCTACGCTGCACGCCCTCCATAGCAAGAATATCCTTCCTCAAATTTGGAGACCAAAACTGCACACAGTACTCCAGGTGCGGTCTCACTAGGGCCCGGTACAACTGTAGAAGGACCTCTTTGCTCCGATACTCAACTCCTCTTGTTATGAAGGCCAACATTCCCATTGGCTTTCTTCACCGCCTGCTGTACCTGCATGCTTCCTTTCATTGACTGATGCACTAGGACACCCAGACCTCGGCCCGAAACGTCGCCCGTTCCTTCTCTCCGGAGATGCTGCCTGTCCCGCTGAGTTACTCCAGCATTCTGGGTCTATCTTCAATGGTCTCAGCCTGACGACAAGAGTCATAGCAATGAAACAGGCCCTTCGGCCCCAAAAAAGACACAGAGAGCAGGAGGAACTCAGCGGGTCAGGCAGCACCTCGGGAGAAAAAGGTTAGGTCACTTCAATGATCCAGCGCGGAAACAGGCCCTTCGGCCCACCAAGTCCACGATGACCACTATCCTACACACACACACTCACGAAGGACAATTGTTCCCCCCCCCCCCCCAACTTACAAACCGGCACGTCTTTGGAATGTGGCAGGAAACCGGAGCGCCCGGAGAAAACCCACGTGGTCACGGGGGGGGGGGAACTCAAAAAGCTGGAGTAACTCAGCTGGGACAGGCAGCGTCTCTGGAGAGAAGGAACGGGTGACGTTTTGGGTCTGACGTCACCCATTCCTTCTCTCCAGAGACGCTGCCTCTGAGTTGCTCCAGCTTTTTGAGTCCTATTCTTCAGACCGCGACGTGGTCACGGGGAGAACGTACAAACTCGAGCGCAGGCAGCGCCCGAAGTCACGATCGAACCCGGGTCTCCGGCGCTGTTGTCCTGTTGAGTCCCTTTGTCTACCACCTGTTCCACAGCCAACAACGGCCCATTGTGGGCCCCACATTTCCTTGGCTATCCCTTGCTTTCTGCAGAAAGAAACATAGAAAATCGGTGCAGGAGGAGGCCATTCGGCCCCTCGAGCCTGTACGCGCCGCCATTCACTGTGATCGCGGCTGACCGTCCACAATCAGTAACCCGTGCCGGCCTTCTCCCCATATCCCTTGATCCCGCTAGCCCCTAGAGCTCGATCTAACTCTCTCTTTTAAATCCATCCAGTGAATCGGCCTCCACTGCCCTCTGTGGCAGAGAATCCCACACATTCACAACTCTCTGGGTGAAAAAGTTCCTTCTCAGTTTTAAATGGCCTCCCCTTTATTCTTAGACTGTGTGTGTGGCCCCTGGTTCTGAACTCCCCCAAGATTGGGAACATTTTTCCTGCGTCTATTATATCTCATCTTCTTCTACTGGTTTCTCCAAATAGATAATAGGTGCAGGAGGAGGCCATTCGGCCCTTCGAGCCTGTACGCACCGCCATTCAATGCGATCATGGCTGATCATCCACAATCAGTACCCCGTTCCTGCCTTCTCCCCATACCCCCTGACTCCGCTATCCTTAAGAGCTCTATCCAGCTCTCTCTTGAACGCGTTCGGAGAATTGGCCTCCACTGCCTTCTGAGGCAGAGAATTCCACAGATTCACAACTCTCCGACTGGAAAGGTTTTTCCTCGTCTCCGTTCTAAATGGCCGACCCCTTATATCCCATATCTCTCGTTCCCCTCCCCCCGACCAAAAACCTAACGAAGGGTCTCGGGCCGAAACGTCACCGATTCCACCTCTCCAGAGATGCTGCCCGACCCGCCGGGTTACTCCAGCTCGTGGTGTCTGCCGGAATGGCTCAGCAGGTCAGGCAGCATCGAGGTTCAGACGTTTGTAAGTGGAAACCTCGCCATGTTACTCTTGCACTGGTGGCGACAATTTACAGAAGAGGCGATTTTCGGGGCGGTCGCGGTGGCGCGGCGGTAGAGTTGCCGCCTTACAGCGAATGCAGCGCCGGAGACCCGGGTTCCATCCCGACTACGGGCGCCCGCCTGTACGGAGTTTGTACGTTTGCCCCGTGAGTTTTCCCCGAGATTGTCGGTTTCCTCCCACACTCCAAAGACGTACAGGTTTGTAGGTTAATTGGCGTGGTAAATGTAAACATTGTCCCTGGTGGGTGTAGGATAGTGTTAGTGTGTGCGGGGATCGCTGGGCGGCGCGGACCCGGTGGGCCGAAAGGGGCTGTCTCATCCCTGTATCTCTAAATCTAAACTAAACTAAACAATTAACCTACAAACCCGCACGTCTTTGGGTTAGGAGGAGGGGGAGTTCAACGAGATCTGGGCGTCCTAGTGCATCAGTCAATGAAAGGAAGCATGCAGGTACAGCAGGCAGTGAAGAAAGCCAATGGAATGTTGGCCTTCGTAACAAGAGGAGTTGAGTATAGGAGCAAAGAGGTCCTTCTGCAGTTGTACCGGGCCCTGGTGAGACCGCACCTGGAGTACTGTGTGCAGTTTTGGTCTCCAAATTTGAGGAAGGATATTCTTGCTATGGAGGGCGTGCAGCGTAGGTTCACTAGGTTAATTCCCGGAATGGCGGGACTGTCGTATGTTGAAAGGCTGGAGCGATTGGGCTTGTATACACTGGAATTTAGAAGGATGAGAGGGGGGATCTTATTGAAACATATAAGATAATTAGGGGTTTGGACACGTTAGAGGCAGGAAACATGTTCCCAATGTTGGGGGAGTCCAGAACAAGGGGCCACAGTTTAAGAATAAGGGGTAGGCCATTTAGAACGGAGATGAGGAAGAACTTTTTCAGTCAGAGAGTGGTGAAGGTGTGGAATTCTCTGCCTCAGAAGGCAGTGGAGGCCAGTTCGTTGGATGCTTTCAAGAGAGAGCTGGATAGAGCTCTTAAGGATAGCGGAGTGAGGGGGTACGGGGAGAAGGCAGGAACGGGGTACTGATTGAGAGTGATCAGCCATGATCGCATTGAATGGCGGTGCGTACAGGCTCGAAGGGCTGAATGGCCTCCTCCTGCACCTATTGTCTATTGTCTTTGGAGCGTGGGAGGAAACCCACGCGGTCACAGGGGAGACGTATAAACCCCACCACACACACAGACAGACAGAGCGCCCAAGGTCAGGATCTCCAAATGCTGGAGTAACTCAGCGGGACTGGCAGCATCTCGGGAGAGAAGGAATGGGTGACGTTTCAGGTTGAGTGTGAGGAAGGGTCTTGACTCGAAACGTCACCCATTCCTTCTCTCCAGAGATGCTGCCTGTCCCGCTGAGTTACTCCAGTCATTAGTCAGGCCATATAAGGAACAATGTGCAGACTTCTGCTCGCCTTGCTGCAGGAAGGATGTCATTAAACTGGGAAGGATGTAATAAAGATTTATGTGGACGTAATTGCCTCTGGGAGTTTACAGTTAGTGAGAAGAGGTTGTACGGGCTGGGAGTTTTTCTCCCCCTGGAGTGTAGGAGTCCAAGGGGTGACCCCAAGAGTTTTATTGCCATATGTCCCAAAATGGAATAATGAAATTCTGAAGATGCATCTATTGAGGTGGTCCATCACCCTGGGAAGATGCATCTATTGAGGTGGTCCATCTCCATGGGAAGATGCATCTATTGAGGTGGTCCATCTCCATGGGAAGATGCATCTATTGAGGTGGTCCATCACCCTGAGAAGATGCATCTATTGAGATGGTCCATCACCCTGAGCAGATTCATCTACTGAGGTCCATCACCCTGGGAAGATGTATCTACGATGGTCCATCACCCTGGGAAGATGCATCTATTGAGGTGGTCCATCATCTTGGGAAGATGTATCTACTGAGGTGGTCCATCACCCTGGGAAGATGCATCTATTGAGGTGGTCCATCATCCTGGGAAGATGCATCTATTGAGGTGGTCCATCACCCTGGGAAGATGCATCTATTGAGGTGGTCCATCACCCTGGGAAGATGCATCTACTGAGGTGGTCCATCACCCTGGGAAGATGTATCTACTGAAGTGGTCCATCTCCATGGGAAGATGTATCTACTGAGGTGGTCCATCACCCTGGGAAGATGCATCTACTGAGGTGGTCCATCACCCTGGGAAGATGCATCTATTGAGGTGGTCCATCACCCTGGGAAGATGCATCTATTGAGGTGGTCCATCACCCTGGGAAGATGCATCTATTGAGGTGGTCCATCACCCTGGGAAGATGTATCTACTGCGGTTGTCCATCACCCTGGGAAGATGCGTCTACTGTTGTCCATCACCCTGGGAAGATGCATCTATTGAGGTGGTCCATCACCCTGGGAAGATGCATCTATTGAGGAGGTCCATCACCCTGGGAAGATGCATCCATTGAGGTGGTCCATCACCCTGGGAAGATGCATCTATTGAGGTGGTCCATCATCCTGGGAAGATGCATCTATTGAGATGGTCCATCACCCTGGGAAGATGCATCTATTGAGGTTGTCCATCACCCTGGGAAGATGCATCTATTGAGGTGGTCCATCACCCTGGGAAGATGCATCTACTGAGATGGTCCATCACCCTGGGAAGATGCATCTATTGAGGTGGTCCATCACCCTGGGAAGATGCATCTACTGAGGTGGTCCATCACCCTGGGAAGATGCATCTATTGAGGTGGTCCATCACCCTGGGAAGATGCATCTACTGAGGTGGTCCATCACCCTGGGAAGATGCATCTATTGAGGTGGTCCATCACCCTGGGAAGATGCATCTATTGAGGTGGTCCATCACCCTGGGAAGATGCATCTATTGAGGTCCATCACCCTGAGAAGATGTATCTATTGAGGTGGTCCATCACCCTGAGCAGATTCATCTACTGAGGTGGTCCATCACCCTGGGAAGATGCATCTATTGAGGAGGTCCATCACCCTGGGAAGATGTATCTATTGAGGTGGTCCATCACCCTGGGAAGATGCATCTATTGAGGTGGTCCATCACCCTGGGAAGATGCATCTACTGAGGTGGTCCATCACCCTGGGAAGATGCATCTATTGAGGTGGTCCATCACCCTGAGAAGATGTATCTACTGAGGTGGTCCATCACCCTGGGAAGATGTATCTACTGAGGTGGTCCATCACCCTGGGAAGATGTATCTACTGATGTCCATCATCCTGGGGAGATGTATCTACTGAGGTCCATCACCCTGGGAAGATGCATCTATTGAGGTGGTCCATCATCCTGGGAAGATGCATCTACTGAGGTGGTCCATCACCCTGGGAAGATGCATCTATTGAGGTGGTCCATCACCCTGGGAAGATGCATCTACTGAGGTGGTCCATCACCCTGGGAAGATGCATCTATTGAGGTGGTCCATCACCCTGGGAAGATGTATCTATTGAGGTTGTCCATCACCTTGGTCTGAAAAGGGTCTCGACTCGAAAGTTCACCCATTCCTTCTCTCCATAGATGCTGCCTGACCCGCTGAGTTACTCCAGCACTTTGTGTCTACCTTGGGAAGATGCATCTACGATAGTCCATCGCCCTGAGAAGATGTATCGACAGCGGTGGTACATTGAGCTGGGATGTACTTGGCTTTGAAGGGAGACACAGAGTGCTGGAGCCACTCAGCGGGTCAGGCAGCATCTCGGGAGGGTCGAATGAATGGGTGACGTTTCGGGTCCAGACCCGAAATCTTCAGATTTAGATTTAGAGATACAGGGCGGAAACAGGCCCTTCGGCCCACCGGGTCCGCGCCGCCCAGCGATCCCCGCACACACTAACACTACCCTACACCCACTAGGGACAATCTTTACATTTTACCCAGTCAATTTAGAAGGATGAGGGGGGGATCTTATTGCGGCAGCGGAGAGGATGGCACTGGCAGCGCTTGGTAGGACACCAGCAGCATCCTCCATCACTGCCGTCCCATCCATTTGGCACTGGCCACCAGCGCTTGGTAGGACACCAGCAGCATCCTCCATCACTGCCGTCCCATCCATTTGGCACTGGCCACCAGCGCTTGGTAGGACACCAGCAGCATCCTCCATCACTGCCGTCCCATCCATTCCCAGCCTCCTGGGGACCGTCCCTCAATCACCACCTGCTTGAAGGATGAGGGGGGATCTTATTGAAACATATAAGATAATTAGGGGATTGGACACATTAGAGGCAGATAACATGTTCCCAATGTTGGGGGAGTCCAGAACAAGGGGCCACAGTTTAAGAATAAGGGGTAGGCCATTTAGAACGGAGATGAGGAAGAACTTTTTCAGTCAGAGAGTGGTGAAGGTGTGGAATTCTCTGCCTCAGAAGGCAGTGGAGGCCAGTTCGTTGGATGCTTTCAAGAGAGAGCTGGATAGAGCTCTTAAGGATAGCGGAGTGAGGGGGTATGGGGAGAAGGCAGGAACGGGGTACTGATTGAGAGTGATCAGCCATGATCGCATTGAATGGCGGTGCGTACAGGCTCGAAGGGCTGAATGGCCTCCTCCTGCACCTATTGTCTATTGTCAATTAACCTACATACCTGTACGCCTTTGGAGTGCGGGAGGAAACCGACGATCTCGGAGAAAACCCACGCAGGTCCCGGGGAGAACGTGCAAACTCCGTACAGACGGCGCCCGTAGTCGGGATCGAACCCGGGTCTCCGGCGCTGCATTCGCTGTAAGGCGGCAACTCTACCGCCGCGCCACCGCGCCGACCCGGCCTGACGTCCGAAGAGGGGTCTCGGCCCGAAACGACACCCGCTCCTTCCCTCCAGAGACGCTGCCTGACCCGCTGAGTGACTCCAGCGCTGTGTTTCGACGCGGCTTCCATGTGGTTTTCTGCACCTCCTCGCGTGCGTACTGGACTTTGCTTGTTACATCGCCCAGCTCAATTACAGCCTGTCAACTGAAAATGGTTGTGTTTAATGTGGCCCTTCACGCACTCACTCTCCACGGACCGTCGCTGCTTATCACCCACTCTCAGCGGCTTTCATTTTCTTCGTTAGCCTGTCCAGTCGTGATCAAGTGCAATGGTCTGAAATCATCATCATCGGTCCAAAAACGCTCACCAAATCCACCCAAAACTTCATCCTTCCTCAACATTGATGGTCTCCCAGTATCCACCTCACCTCACATCCGGAATCTTGGAATTATCCTTGATCAAACCCTCTCCTTCGACAAACACATCAAACACATCACAAAGACAGCCTTCTTCCACCTCAAAAACATCGCCCGTCTCCGTCCATCCCTCTCCTCCACAGCTGCAGAAACCCTCATCCACGCCTTCATCACCTCCCGTCTGGACTACTGCAACAGCCTCCTCTATGGCGCACCCTCAAAAATCATCAGTAAACTTCAATACATTCAAAACTCCGCTGCCCGTCTACTCACCCACTCCCCGATCCGTGACCACATCACCCCCCGTCCTTTACAAGCTCCACTGGCTCCCCATCCCCCAGAGAATCCAGTACAAAATCCTCCTCATGACCTACAAAGCCCTCCGTAACCTGGCCCCATCCTACCTGACCGACCTCCTCCGCAGGCACACTCCCACCTGCACCCTCCGCTCTGCCGCTGCCAATCTCCTATCCCCCCCACATCCGGACCAAACTCAGATCCTGGGGGGGACAGGGCTTTCTCCATCGCTGCTCCCACCCTCTGGAACTCACTACCCCAAACCGTCAGAGACTCCTCCACACTCACCACATTCAAAACATCACTGAAGTCTCACCTGTTCAGCACTGCCTTCAACCACTGAAGGTCACCTCACCTTCCGCCTCCTTTCTCTGTTCATTTATTTATTTACTTATTTATCTATTTATTCATTTCCCTATGTTCTCTAAATCTCTGTAAAGCGTCTTTGAGTATATGAAAAGCGCTATATAAATAAAATGCATTATTATTATTATTATTATGGTGCGAATCTGCCATTCTCCACCTGTCTCCAATCTACCCAGTCGGATTCCACCTCTAAACTCTGTTCACTGTGAACCATTTGCCAGCCACGTGTCCGTGGTCAGCCTGAGATGCCCCCCCTGCCCCCCCTCCCTCCCCCCCCCCCCCCCCCCCCCCGCACACACCCCTCCAATACACAGCATGGGAACTGGCCCTTCGGCCCATTGAGCTGGTGCCGACCGCCCATCTTCTTTTCCAATACGATACGATACTCAAGAGAGAGCTGGATAGAGCTCTTAAGGATAGCGGAGTCAGTGGGGTACGGGGAGAAGGCAGGAACGGGGGTACTGATTGAGAATGATCAGCCATGATCACAGTGAACGGCGGTGCGTACAGGCTCGAAGGGCCGAATGGCCTCCTCCTGCACCTATTGTCTATTGTCTATAACTTTATTTATCGTGTAAGAAAATAACTGCAGGTGCCGGTACAAGTCAAAGGTATTAATTCACAAAGTGCTGGAGTAACTCAGCGGGTCAGGCAGCATCTCGGGAGAGAAGGAATGGGTGACGTTTCGGGTCGAGACCCTTCTTCGGACTGATGTCAGGGGGGGGGGGGGCGGGACAAAGGAAGGATATAGGT
The DNA here is from genome assembly GCF_053455715.1 of Rhinoraja longicauda. Lineage (NCBI taxonomy): Eukaryota > Metazoa > Chordata > Chondrichthyes > Rajiformes > Arhynchobatidae > Rhinoraja > Rhinoraja longicauda. The sequence continues at coordinate 20,800,897 of NC_135971.1, read as the reverse complement.
GGAGACAGGAAGATAGAGGGAGATCTGGGAAGGAGGAGGGGAAGAGAGGGACAGAGGAACTATCTAAAGTTGGAGAAGTCAATGTTCATACCGCTGGGCTGCAAGCTGCCCAGGCGAAATACGAGGTGCAGTTCCTCCAATTTGCGGTGGGCCTCACTATGGCGCCGGAGGAGGCCCATGACAGAAAGGTCAGACTGGGAGTGGGAGGGGGCGTCGAAGTGCTCAGCCACCGGGAGATCAGGTTGGTCGAGGCGGACCGAGCGCAGGCGTTGAGCGAAACGATCGCCGAGCTCTGCGCTTGGTCTCGCCGATGTAGATACGTTGACATCTGGAGCAGCGGATGCGGTAGATGAGGTTGGAGGAGGTGCTTTATTTGATCTGCCAACCGTCGTGAAAACACAAGATGCACGAAACGTGACATTAAGGAGACGTGTGGAAAGGATTGGGGACGTGCAAAGATTGGGGGCTGGGGGGGGGGGGGGGGAGGGAGGAAGGGGGGGTCAGTCTACCCTACGACAGAAGGGCGAGGGGTTGTCCAGTTTGATAGCCCCAGGGATGAAGGATCTCCTGTGGCGTTCTGTGCCGCATCTTAATAATAATAATAATAATAATAATGCATTACATTTATATAGCGCTTTTCAAACACTCAAAGACGCTTTACAGGGATTTAGAGAACATAGGGAAGTGAATAAATAGATCAATAAGTAAACGAACAGAGAAAGGAGGCGGAAGGTGAGGTGACCTTCAGTGGTTGAAGGCAGTGCTGAACAGGTGAGACTTCAGCGATGTTTTGAATGTGGTGAGTGAGGAGGAGTCTCTGACGGTTTGGGGTAGTGAGTTCCAGAGGGTGGGAGCAGCGATGGAGAAAGCCCAGGATCTGAGTTTGGTCCGGATGTGGGGGGGGGGGACAGGAGGTTGGCAGCGGCAGAGCGGAGGGTGCAGGTGGGAGTGTGCCTGTGGAGGAGGTCGGTCAGGTAGGATGGGGCCAGGTTATGGAGGGCTTTGTAGGTCATTGAGGAGGATTTTGTACTGGATTCTCTGGGGGATGGGGAGCCAGTGGAGCTTGTAAAGGACGGGGGTGATATGGTCACGGATCGGGGTGTGGGTGAGTAGACGGGCAGCGGAGTTTTGAATGTATTGAAGTTTACTGATGATTTTTGAGGGTGAGCCATAGAGGAGGCTGTTGCAGTAGTCCAGACGGGAGGTGATGAAGGCGTGGATGAGGGTTTCTGCAGCTGTGGAGGAGAGGGACGGACGGAGACGGGCAATGTTTTTGAGGTGGAAGAAGCTGTCTTGGTGATGTGTTTGATGTGTTTGTCGAAGGAGAGGGTTTGATGGGACCAGTCTGTTGCTGAAGGTGTTCCTCAGGTTGACCAGTGTGTGTCATGGAGGGGGGTGGGCTTGTGATTGTCATGGGTTGACCAGTGTGTGTCATGGAGGGGGTGGGCTGTGATTGTCATGGGTTGACCAGTGTGTGTCATGGAGGGGGTGACCAGTGTGTGTCACGGAGGGGTGGGCTGTGATTGTCCAAGCTTTGTTATTCCACCAGCAGAGGAATGACTATATATATATACACTGCATGGTCTATTATTTAGATAAATCTTCACTGCGAAAACTCACTCCACAAAGCAGGTGGACGTACAAACACATCACAAAGACAGCCTTCTTCCACCTCAAAAACATTGCCCGTCTCCGTCCGTCCCTCTCCTCCACAGCTGCAGAAACCCTCATCCACGCCTTCATCACCTCCCGTCTGGACTACTGCAACAGCCTCCCTCTATGGCGCACCCTCAAAAATGCATCAGTAAACTTCAATACATTCAAAACTCCGCTGCCCGTCTACTCACCCACACCCCGATCCGTGACCAAATCACCCCCGTCCTTTACAAGCTCCACTGGCTCCCATCCCCCAGAGATCCAGTACAAAATCCTCCTCGTGACCTACAAAGCCCGTCCATAACCTGGCCCCATCCTACCTGACCGACCTCCTCCACAGGCACACTCCCACCTGCACCCTCCGCTCTGCCGCTGCCAATCTCCTATCCCCCCCCCATCCGGACCAAACTCAGATCCTGGGGGGACAGGGCTTTCTCCATCGCTGCTCCACCCTCTGGAACTCACTACCCCAAACCGTTAGAGACTCCGCCTCACTCACCACATTCAAAACATCACTGAAGTCTCACCTGTTCAGCACTACCTTCAACCACTGAAGGTCACCTCACTTATCTGTCTCCTTTCTCTGTTCGTTTACTATTTAACTTATTTATCTATTTATTCATTTCCCTATGTTCTCTAAATCTCTGTAAAGCGTCTTTGAGTATATGAAAAGCGCTATATAAATGTAATGCATTATTATTATTATTATTATTATAGAAACATATAAAATTATAAAAGGACCGGACAAGCCAGATGCAGGAAAACTGTTCCCAATGTTGGGGAAGTCCAGAACCAAGGGCCACACACAAAGAATAAAGGGGAGGCCGTTTAAAACTGAGGTGAGAAGGGACTTTCTCACCCAGAGAGTTGTGAATGTGTGGGATTCTCTGCCACAGAGGGCAGCGGAGGCCAATCACTGGATGGATTTAAGAGGGAGTTAGACAGAGCTCTGGGGCTAGCGGAATCGAGGGGTACGGGGAGAAGGCAGGAACGGGGTACTGATTGAGAATGATCAGCCATGATCACATTGAATGGCGGTGCGTACAGGCTCGAAGGGCCGAATGGCCTCCTCCTGCACCTATTGTCTATTGGCCTATTGCCTCACAGCGCCGGAGACCCGGGTTCCATCCCCACTACGGGCGGTGGAGGGAGTGGGAGGGAAGGGGGAGGGGGAGAGGGAGGAGGGAGGAGGTGAAAGGATAAGGGGGGGTTGAGGGGGATGGAGTGAGTGGGGGGGAGGGAGGGTGGAGGGAGTGGGAGGGGAAGGAGGAGGGGGGAAGGGGGGAGAGGGAGGGGGAGAGGGAGGAGGTGAAAGGATAAGGGGGGTTGAGGGGGATGGAGTGAGTGGGGGGGGGAGGGAGGGTGGAGGGAGTGGGAGGGGAAGGAGGGGGGGGGGAAGGGGGAGAGGGAGGGGGAGGAGGGAGGAGGTGAAAGGATAAGGGGGGGTTGAGGGGGATGGAGTGGGGGGGGAGGGGAAGGGGGAGGGGTGGAGGGAGTGGGAGAGGGAGGGGGAGGGAAAGGGGGAGAGGGAGGGGGAGGGAAAGGGGGAGAGGGAGGGGGAGGGAAAGGGGGAGAGGGAGGGGGGGAGGGAAGGGAGGAGGGGAGGGTGGGAGGTGAAAAGGATAAGGGGGGTTGAGGGGGATGGAGTGAGGTGGGGGGGAGGGAGTTGGGAGGGGTGGAGGGAGGGGGAGGGGGAGGGGAAGTGGAGGGAGGGGGCGGGGAGGGAAGGGAGGAGGAGGTGAAAGGATAAGGGGGGGTTGAGGGGGATGGAGTGGGGGGGGAGGAAGTTGGGGAGGGGGGTGGAGGGAGGGGGAAGGGGAGAGGGGAAGTGGAGGGAGGGGGAGGAGGGGGGAGGGGAGAGGAAGGGGAGGGGTGGGGGGGAGAAAGGATAAGGGGAGTTGAGGGGGATGGAGTGGGGGGAGGGGGTGGAGGGAAGGGAGTTGGGGGAGAGGGAGGGGAAGGAGAAGGGGGAGGGGAAGTGGAGGGAGGGGGCGGAAGGAGGGGTGGAGGGAGTTGGCGGAGTGGAGGGGAAAGGAGGGGAGGGGGGGGTGGAGGGAGGGAGGAGGGAAAGGAAGGAAGGGGAGGGGGAGGGGAAGTGAAGGGAGGGGGAGGAGGAGGGAGGTGAAAGGATAAAGGGGGGGTTGAGGGGATTGGAGCGGGGGGGGGGAGGGGAAGGGGGAGGGGTGGAGGGAGTGGGAGAGGGAGGGGGAGGGGAAGTGGAGGGAGGGGGGAAGGAGGGGTGGAGGGAGTTGGGGAGGGAGTAGGTGAAAGGATAAGGGGGGTTGAGGGGGATGGAGTGGGGGGGGGAGGGAGTTGGGGAGGGGGGTGGAAGGAGGGGGGGGAGGGGGAGGGAAGGGAGGAGGAGGTGAAAGGATAAGGGGGGGGTTGAGGGGGATGGAGTGGGGGCGGGAGGGGAAGGGGGAGGGGTGGAGGGAGTGGGAGAGGGAGGGGGAGGGAAGGGGAGGGGGGGGTGGAGGGAGGGAGGAGGGGGGGGAGGGAAAGGAGAAGGGGAGAGGGAGGGGAAGTGGAGGGAGGGGGAGGAGGGGGGAGGGGAGAGGAAGGGGAGTGAGGCGGGGGAGAGGCAGGGAGGAGAAAGGATAAGGGGGGTTGAGGTGGATGGAGTGGGGGGGAGGGAGTTGGGGAGGGGAGGGGAGGGGTAGAAGGAGGGGGAAGGAGGGAGGGGAAATAAGGGGGATTGAGTAGGGGGGGGTTTGAGGATGCTAGACCAATACAGAAGAGGCTTTGAGTCCATGGCTTGTTCTCCCTGCAGCGCTGGCACCAAGGGGCCCAGTCAGTCACACCCTCTCCCCTTCCCTGTCCCCCCTCTACGAGGAATGGGCGCAACGTGTCCACTTGGTCTAGTACATATAGTATAAGAAGATAACTGCAGGTGCCGGTACAAATCGAAGGTATTTATTCACACAAAGTGCTGGAGTAACTCAGGCGGTCGGGGGCAGCACCTCGGGAGAGAAGGAATGGGCGACGTTTCGGGACGAGACCCTCCTTCAGACTGATGTCAGGGGGGGGGGGGGGGCGGGACAAAGGAAGGATATCGGTGGAGACGGGAGATAGAGGGAGAACTGGAAGGAGGAGGGGAAGAGAGGGACGGAGGAACTATCTAAAGTCGGAGAAGTCAATGTTCATACCACCGGGCTGCAAGCCGCCCAGGCGAAATACGAGGTGCCGTTCCTCCAATTTGCGCTGGGCCTCACCATGGCACTGGGGAGGCCCCATGACAGAAAGGTCAGACTGGGAGTGGGTGGGGGAGTCGAAGTGCTCGGCCACCGGGAGATCAGGTTGGTCGAGGCGGACCGAGCGCAGGTGTTGAGCGAAGCGATCGCCGAGCCTGCACTTGGTTTCGCCGATGTAAAGAAGTTGCATCTAGAGCAGCGATGCAATATATATATATATATATCTGAAGAAGGGTCTCGACCCGAAACGTCACCCCATTCCTTCTCTCCCGAGATGCTGCCTGACCCGCTGAGGAATAAATACCTTCGATTTGTACCAGCATCTGCAGTTATTTTCTTATATATATATATATACCTCTTGATTAGATTCCAACCTGCATACCACTCCAAGTTAATCTTTATTTCTAATTTATAAACCTCCCCGATACCCCTCTATTTGGTTCCACCCTGAAGCAACTCGTGGGTACCGGTTTATTTACACAACCCCCCCCCCACCCCGGATTAGATTCTTGGGCCACGTGTGCCAGTCGGGAAGGTTGGCACGGGGCGAGTCTATTTTAGTTCCCAGAGGTCAGCGTGTATTTTGGTGAAGAAGTAAAAAAGCATTCATCAATCATCACATCCGCCCGACCAGGATCCAGCATCGCGCTCTCAGCTCCGGGCACCCTGTTACGGAAAGGTGTCGTCACGCTGGCCGAAGATTTACCAGGATGTCGCCGGGACTAGAGGGTGTGAGCTACAGGGAGAGGTTGAGCGGGCCTCTGGGTCCTCTATTCCATTGGAGCGCAGGAGGATGAGGGGTGATTCTTACAGAGGTGTACAAAATCATGAGAGGAGTAGATCGGGTAGAGTCTCTTGCCCAGAGTAATAATAATAATAACTAGACCAAGTGGACCCGTCGGGCCCAAACCTCTCCTGCATTGGTGTACCACCCTCTCCTCACCCCTCCCTCCCTCCCTCCCTCGGAGATACATTTAGACAATAGACAATAGGTGCAGGAGGAGGCCATTCGGCCCTTCGAGCCAGCACCACATAACAAGAGGAGTTGAGTATATGGAGCAAAGAGGTCCTTCTGCAGTTGTACAGGGCCCTGGTGAGACCGCACCTGGAGTACTGTGTGCAGTTTTGGTCTCCAAATTTGAGGAAGGATATTCTTGCTACGGAGGGCGTGCAGCGTAGGTTAATTCCCGGAATGTCGGGACTGTCGTATGTTGAAAGACTGGAGCGACTAGGCTTGTATACACTGGAATGTAGAAGGATGAGAGGGGATCCTAATCGAAATGTATAAGATTATTAAGGGGTTGGACACGTTAGAGGCAGGAAACATGTCCCCAATGTTGGGGGAGTCCAGAACCAGGGGCCACACACAGTTTAAGAATAAGGGGTCGGCCATTTAGAACGGAGATGAGGAAAAACTTTTTCAGTCAGAGAGTTGTGAATCTGTGGAATTCTCTGCCTCAGAGGGCAGTGGAGGCCAATTCTCTGAAGCATTCAAGAGAGAGCTGGATAGAGCTCTTAAGGATAGTGGAGTCAGGGGGTATGGGGGAGAAGGCAGGAACGGGGTACTGATTGAGAATGATCAGCCATGATCACATTGAATGGCGGTGCGTACAGGCTCGAAGGGCCGAATGGCCTCCTCCTGCACCTATTGTCTATTGATCTTTATTGTAATGGTCGACTGGGAGCAGTGCTGGTTGTGCAGCCTGAAGGAAGAACCTTCGTTATCTCTCCATCACACACTTAGGCTCAAGAGGACAGAGGACACAGGTTCAAGGTGAAGGGGAAAAGATTTAATAGGTTGTAATCTGAGGGTGTAACTTTTTCCACACAGAGGGTGGTGGGTGTGTGGAACGAGCTGCCGGAGGAGGGGTAGTTGAGGCTGGGAACCATCCCAACGTTGAGAAACAGTTGGACAGGTACATGGATAGGACGGGTTTGGAGGGAGATGGGCCAAGCGCGGGCGGGGCAGGGGGGGACTGGTGGAGCCTGAGCGTGTAGGCCGGTGTGGGGCCGAAGGGCCTGTTTCCGCGCTGGATCACTCCGAGTCTCCGGTTCGAGCAAACCCACCATTCATTCCCTGCTCGCCCGCCCACACACAATGATCGCAGGCAGTTGCCGAGGCAACCGAGAGCTAAATGGGGCTGTAATGTTTGAGGTTGCCAACGACACCTCTCCGCGTCCCACGCAAATACACCCTCCGCCTGCTGAATTCATTCAAGAGAGAGCTAGATAGAGCTCTGAAGGATAGCGGAGTCAGGGGTACGGGGAGAAGGCAGGAACGGGGTACTGACTGAGAATGACCAGCCACGATCGCATTGAATGGCGGCGCGTACAGGCTCGAAGGGGCCGAACGGCCTCCTCCTGCACCTATTGTCATCCACAATCAGTGCCCCGTTCCTGCTTTCCTCCCCACATCCCTTGATTCCGTTAGGCCCCAAGAGCTAAATCTAACTCTCTCTTGAAAACATCCAGTGAATTGGCCTCCACTGCCCTCTGAGGCAGAGAATTCCACAGATTCACAACTCTCTGGGTGAAAATAGTTTTTCCTCGTCTCAGTCCTAAATGGCCGACCCCTTTATTCTTAAACCGTGTGGGCCCCCCTGGTTCCGGACTCCCCCCCCCAACATCGGGAACATGTTTCCTGCATCTAGCCCGTCCGACCCTTAAGAATTGTATATGTTTCCGTACGATCCACTCTCATCCTTCTAAACGATGTCAGGGGACGAGGGCGGGACAGAGATAGAATAGACAATAGACAATAGACATTAGGTGCAGGAGTAGGCCATTCAGCCCTTCGAGCCAGCATCAATGCGATCATGGCTGACCACTTTGGCGGCAAGAACAGGAAAGCAGAGTATTACCTGAATGGTGACCGATTGGGAGAAGGGGAGATGCAACGTGACCTGGGTGTCGTGGTGCACTAGTCATTGAAAGCAAGCATGCAGGTGCAGCAGGCAGTGAAGAAAGCCAATGGTATGTTGGCATTCATGAGCGAGAGGATTTGAGTATAGGAGCAGGGAGGTTCTGCTGCAGTTGTACAGGGCCTTGGTGAGACCGCACCTGGAGTATTGCGTACAGTTTTGGTCTCTAATCTGAGGAAAGACGTTCTTGCCTTAGAGGGAGTACAGAGAAGGTTCACCAGATTGATCCCTGGGATGGCGGGACTTTCATATGAGGAAAGACTGGATAGACTGGGCTTGTACTCGCTGGAATTTAGAAGACTGAGGGGGGATCTTATAGAAACATATAAAATTCTTAAGGGGTTGGAGAGGCTAGATGCGGGAAGATTGTCCCCGATGTTGGGGGAGTCCAGAACCAGGGGTCACAGCTTAAGGATAAGGGGGAAGTCTTTTAGGACCGAGATGAGAACGTTTTTTTTTCACACAGAGAGTGGTGAATCTGTGGAATTCTCTGCCACAGAAGGTAGTTGAGGCCGGTTCATTGGCTATATTTAAGAGGGAGTTAGATGTGGCCCTTGTGGCTAAAGGGATCAGGGGGTACGGAGAGAAGGCAGGTACGGGATACTGAGCTGGATGATCAGCCATGATCATATTGAATGGCGGTGCGTACAGGCTCGAAGGGCCGAATGGCCTACTCCTGCACCTATTTTCTATGTTTCTATGTTTCTACATTTTACCCAGTCAATTAACCTACAAACCTGCACGTCTTTGGAGTGTGGGAGGAAACGGAAGATCTCGGAGAAAACCCACGCAGGTCACGGGGAGAACGTACATGTTCCCGATGTTGGGGGGAGTCAAGAACCAGGGGCCACGCACAGTTTAAGAATAAGGGGGTCGGCCATTTAGAACGGAGACGAGGAAAAACTTTTCCAGTCAGAGAGTTGTGAATCTGTGGAATTCTCTGCCTCAGAAGGCAGTGGAGGCCGATTCTCCGAATGCATTCAAGAGAGAGCTAGATAGAGCTCTTAAGGATAGCGGAGTCAGGGGGGTACGGGGAGAGGCAGGAACGGGGTACTGATTGAGAGTGATCAGCCATGATCACATTGAATGGCGGTGCGTACAGGCTCGAAAGGCCGAATGGCCTCCTCCTGCACCTATTGTCGATTGTCGCACATTAGGGACAATTTATAGAGGCCAATTAACCTACAAACCTGCACGTCTTTCATTCATTTGTTCAGTATCTACATCACCGTCTCTATCTCTCGTTTCCCTCTCCTCCGACTCTCAGTCTGAAGAAGGGTCTCGACCCGAAACGTCACCCATTTCCTTCTCTCCGGAGATGCTGCCTGACCCGCTGAGTTACTCCGGCCTTTTGTGTCCATCCTTGTCCGTCATTCGATAAACACTTTCTTCGTATTGTCTTTCCGCCGACTGGTTAGCGCGCAACGAACAAAAGCTTTTCACTGTACCTCGCTCGGTACACGTGACAACAAACTGAGCTGAACGCATGGATGGGCCAGGGCTTAGAGGGAAGACACAAAATGCTGGAGTAACTCAGCGGGCCGGGCAGCATCTCTGGAGAGAGAAGGAATGGGTGACGTT
>NC_135971.1:20659572-20791048 GCF_053455715.1 Rhinoraja longicauda | reverse complement strand
ATTCATGGAACAGTCCACCACAAAAACGGCCCACAATGTCTCTGCCGAACACGATGTCAAGACCTTCAGGTTCGATCCTGACCACGGGCGCCGTCCCTGCAGAGTTTGTACCCCGTGGCCTGCGTGGTTTTCTCCGGGTGCTCCGGTTTCCTCCCACAGTCCAAAGACGCGCGTGTTTGTAGGCGAATCGGCATCTGTAAGTTGCCCTCAGTGGGCAGGGTAGGACTAGTAGATGGATGATTGCTGCACTCGGTGGCCGAAGGGCCCTGTTTACACGCTGTACCTCTAAACTAAGCTGAACTACACCCAACATTTGTGTGTCCACGGGAACAGCACGTACACCAAAGAGGTCGGACTTTACTGAACTCCATCATGCACTAAACGTTATTCTCTTAACTGAACCATCCTGCCGTAACCAGAGAGCAGTTCTGAACTACTATCTACCTCATTTACCGAAAGAGGAGTTGAGTATAGGAGCAAAGAGGTCCTTCTGCAGTTGTACAGGGCCCTAGTGAGACCGCACCTGGAGTACTGTGTGCAGTTTTGGTCTCCAAATTTGAGGAAGGATATTCTTGCTATTGAGGGCGTGCAGCGTGGGTTCACCAGGTTAATTCCCGGAATGGCGGGACTGTCATATGTTGAAAGACTGGAGCGACTAGGCTTGTATACACTGGAATTTAGAAGGATGAGAGGGGATCTTATCGAAACGTATAAGATTATTAAGGGGTTGGACATGTTAGAGGCAGGAAACATGTTCCCAATGTTGGGGGAGTCCAGAACCAGGTGCCACAGTTTAAGAATAAGGGGTAGGCCATTTAGAACAGAGATCAGGAAAAACTTTTTCAGTCAGAGAGTTGTGAATCTGTGGAATTCTCTGCCTCAGAAGGCAGTGGAGGCCAATTCTCTGAATGCATTCAAGAGAGAGCGAGATAGAGCTCTTAAGGATAGCAGAGTCAGGGGGTATGGGGAGAAGGCAGGAACGGGGTACTGATTGAGAATGATCAGCCATGATCACATTGAATGGCGGTGCTGGCTCGATGGGCCGAATGGCCTCCTCCTGCACCTATTGTCACTGGAGAGCCATGGACGATCTTAGATCGGACTTTACTGGGTTTATCTTGCACTAAACGTTATTTCCGTTATCCTGAAGCTGTGCACTGTGCATGAGTTGATTGCAATCATGTACAGCCTTTCCACTGACCTTTAACCGTACCTCTGTGTACGTGACAATAAACTAAACTAATAATGAATGAAATATTGGAAGGAGCTGGACTCAGCTTGTGTCCTGCATGCCATGGTATATTGGACAGGGCTGTGTCGAGACACAGGCCCGATCTTTCAGCTGCAGTTTGTGCTTATTGTCACGAGTCCCGAGGGGTAACTTTTTCACACAAAGGGTGGTGGGTGTGTGGAACGAGCTGCCGGAGGAGGTAGTTGAGGCTGGGACTATCCCAACATTTAAGAAGCAGTTAGACAGGTGCATGGATAGGACAGGTTTGGAGGGATATGGACCAAACGCGGGCAGGTGGGACTAGTATAGCTGGGACATGTTGGCCGGTGTGGGCAAGTTGGGCCGAAGGGCCTGTTTCCACACTGTATGTCCCACGCTATGACTCTATTTGTGGGTTGTGCAAGAGAATTTCACTGTGCTGTGCGTACGTAACAATACTGAACAATTGATCTATTGAATCCTTGCGGGCGAGCACAGATCAAGTAGCCTCTATCGATTTCATTGTAATCTGCCTGCATGAAAGCATTGGGTTATTGTGAGCTGGATTATTATTACTTTCTTCCGCCGTTGATGAGTGGGCAAAATTAGGGCACATGGTATTGGGGGTAGGGTACTGACATGGATAGAAAATTGGTTGACAGACAGAAAGCAAAGAGTGGGGATAAATGGGTCCCTTTCGGAATGGCAGGCAGTGACCAGTGGGGTACCGCAAGGTTCGGTGCTGGGACCCCAGCTATTTACGATATACATTAATGACTTAGATGAAGGGATTAAAAGTACCATTAGCAAATTTGCAGATGATACTAAGTTGGGGGGTAGTGTGAATTGTGAGGAAGATGCAATAAGGCTGCAGAGTGACTTGGACAGGTTGTGTGAGTGGGCGGATACATGGCAGATGCAGTTTAATGTAGATAAGTGTGAGGTTATTCACTTTGGAAGTAAGAATAGAAAGGCAGATTATTATCTGAATGGTGTCAAGTTAGGAGGAGGGGGAGTTCAACGAGATCTGGGTGTCCTAGTGCATCAGTCAATGAAAGGAAGCATGCAGGTACAGCAGGCAGTGAAGAAAGCCAATGGAATGTTGGCCTTCATAACAAGAGGAGTTGAGTATAGGAGCAAAGAGGTCCTTCTACAGTTGTACCGGGCCCTGGTGAGACCGCACCTGGAGTACTGTGTGCAGTTTTGGTCTCCAAATTTGAGGAAGGATATTCTTGCTATGGAAGGCGTGCAGCGTAGGTTCACTAGGTTAATTCCCGGAATGGCGGGACTGTCGTATGTTGAAAGGCTGGAGCGATTGGGCTTGTATACACTGGAATTTAGATTGATGAGGGGGGATCTTATTGAAACATATAAGATAATTAGGGGATTGGACACATTAGAGGCAGATAACATGTTCCCAATGTTGGGGGAGTCCAGAACAAGGGGCCACAGTTTAAGAATAAGGGGTCGGCCATTTAGAACTGAGATGAGGAAGAACTTTTTCAGTCAGAGGGTGGTGAAGGTGTGGAATTCTCTGCCTCAGAAGGCAGTGGAGGCCAGTTCGTTGGATGCTTTCAAGAGAGAGCTGGATAGAGGGTATGGGGAGAAGGCAGGAACGGGGTACTGATTGAGAGTGATCAGCCATGATCACATTGAATGGCGGTGCTGGCTCGAAGGGCTGAATGGCCTCCTCCTGCACCTGTTGTCTATTGTCTATTGTCTATTGATGGCGCAGCGGTAGAGTTTCTACCTCACAGCGCCAGAGACCCGGGTTCAATCCTGAGTACGGGCGCTGTTCTCCCGTGACCTGCGTGGGTTTTCTCCGGGTGCTCTGGTTTCATCCCACAGTCCAAAGACGTGCGAATTTGTAGGTTAGTTGGCTTGGTAAAATTGTAAATGATCCCTCGTGTGCAGGGTAGAGCCAGTGTCAGGGGATCGCTGGTCGTCGCGGACTTTGTGGGCCGAAGGGCCTGTTGCCGTGCTATATCTCTAAACTAAATCATACATCAATGACTTGGATGAAGAGATTAAAAGTACCATTAGCAAATTTGCCGATGATACAAAGCTGGGTGGCAGTGTGAACTGTGAGGAAGATGCTATGAGGTTGCAGGGTGACTTGGACAGGTTGTGTGAGTGGGCGGATGCATGGCAGATGCAGTTTAATGTAGATAAGTGTGAGGTTATCCACTTTGGTGGTAAGAATAGGAAGGCAGATTATTATCTGAATGGTGTCAAGTTACTGGGGTGGTAGGGGTCCTCCATAATGTTGCTGGCTCTGGATCTGCACCTCCTGATGTATAGGTCCTGCAGGGGGACGAGTGTAGTTCCCATGGTGCGTTCTGCCGAACGCACTACTCTCTGCAGGGCCTTCCTGTCCTGGGCAGAGCTGTTCCCAAACCAGACTGTCATGTTGCCGGACAGGATGCTCTCTACAGCCCCAGAGTAGAAGCAATGAAGGATCCTCAGAGAGACTCTGAATATTCATACCGCTGGGTTGTAAGCTGCCCAAGCGAAATATGAAAGATAAGGTCAATTGTCCTTTGTGTGTGTAGGATAGCGCTGTTGTGCCGTGCTAGTCGGCACGGACGCTGTGGGTCGGTTTCCGCGCTGTATCTCCAAGCTAAACTAAAAGTGGTCCCAATATTTGCATGTGCAAACATTTGACATTTTTGGCGGTGCATTTCAATTGGTTGCATATCTAAAGTTGCACAAAGTGTGAAAACGCACACCTCCAGATTCAGGGACAGTTGCTTCACAGCTGTTATCGGGCAACTGGCGGCACGGTGGCGCAGCGGTAGAGTTGCTGCCTTACAGCGAATGCAGCGCCGGAGACTCAGGTTCGATCCTGACCACGGGCGCCGTCTGTACGGAGTTTGTACGTTCTCCCCGTGACCTGCGTGGGTTTTCTCCGAGATCTTCGGTTTCCTCCCACACTCCAAAGACGTGCAGGTTTGTAGGTTAATTGGCTGGGCAAATGTAAAAATTGTCCCTAGTGGGTGTAGGATAGTTTTAGTGTGCGGGGATCGCTGGGCGGCGCGGACCCGGTGGGCCGAAGGGCCTGTTTCCGCGCTGTATCTCTAAATCTAGAACTGAACTGAAGCATCCTACCACAACCAGAGAGCAGTGCTGAACTACTATCCACCTCTTTGGTGGCCCTCGGACTATCGTTGATCGGACTTTGCTGGCTTTACCTTGCGCTAAACGTTATTCCCTTGGCATGTATCTGTACACTGTGGACGGCTCGATTGTAATCGTGCGTTGTCTTTCCGCTGACTGTTTAGCGCGCAACTAAAAGCTTTTCACTGTACCTCGGTACAGGTGACAATAAACTAAACTAAACTAAACTAAACATCTCGTTTCAGGATAAGCTTGAAAAGTCACTGAGCTTCCTGCAGCAACAGATGGATGAGGTCTTCAGGAGTCAGAGTGAGGAGGAAACAAACATGCTGAAACTCAAGGCAAGTTTTTGTCAACACGCTCCCTTGAGTATTAATAAGGTCACAGAGGCGGCACGGTGGCGCAGCGGTAGAGTTGCTGCTTTACAGCGAATGCAGCGCCGGAGACTCAGGTTCGATCCTGACTACGGGTGCTGCACTGTAAGGAGTTTGTACGTTCTCCCCGTGACCTGCGTGGGTTTTCTCCGAGATCTTCGGTTTCCTCCCACACTCCAAAGACGTACAGGTACGTAGGTTAATTGGCTGGGTAAATGTAAAAATTGGCCCTAGTGGGTGTAGGATAGTGTTAATGTGCGGGGATCGCTGGGCGGCACGGACTTGGAGGGCCGAAAAGGCCTGTTTCCGGCTGTATATATATGATATGATATGATATGATAATAGGATTAGAATTAGGCCATTCGGCCCATCACGTCTACTCCGGCACACAATCACGGCCGATCTATCTCTCCCTCCCAACCCCATTCTCCTGCCTTCTCCCCATAACCCCTGACACCCGTACTAATCAACAATCTATCTATCTCTGCCTTAAATATATCCACTGACTTGTGGCCTCCACAGCCTTCTGTGACAAAGAATCCCACAGATTCACCGCCCTCTGACTAAAGAGAGCCAAATCCAGCGACCGCTGGAAGCAATCGTGGACATTGCTCAATGAACAGAGGATGAACACCTCCGCTCAGTCCGCCTGGACCTACCTGATCTCCCGGTTGCCAAACACTTTAATTCCCCCTCCCACTCCCGCACTGACCTTCCTGTCCTGGGCCTCCTCCACTGTCAGTGTGAGGCCCAGCGCAAATTGGAGGAACAGCACCTCATATTTCGCTCGGGCAGCTCACACCCCAGCGTTACGTACATTGACTTCTCCAACTTCAAGTAACCCTTGCTTTCCCTCTCTCTCCATCCCCTCCCCCTTTCCCAGTTCTCTGACTAGTCTGACTGTCCACGTTCACATTTTATCTCTGTTTGCTTTGTTGTCACCTTCTCCCAGCTAACAATGATCCATTCTACATTTTCCTTGATCTCCATCCCCTTTGTCTCGCGTTCACACCTCACACTTCCTTATCCATGTACCTCCCCCTCCCCTGACTCAGTCTGAAGGAGGGTCTCGACCCGAAACGTCGCCCGTTCCTTCTCTCCAGAGATGTTGCCTGCCCCGCTGAGTTACTCCGGCATTTTGTGTCTGTCTTCGGCTTAAACCGGCAACTGCAGTTCCTTCCTACAAAGATTCATCCGTTCCTCACCTACAGAATTTTCCTTTGATGTGTTGTTTTGCCTTAGCAGGCACTTTAGCATTTTTCCTTCTTCGGTACGGTCTTGTTACAATTATAATTCATGCCCCCCCCCCCCCCTCCAAAAGACACAGCAAAGTAAACACAGCCCAAATCCTCCCCATTGCAGATAAACAAATGTCTTGTTACCCTTTCGACCTTATTTTATTGTTCTACGATTGCCATTTGTCCTTTGACAACAGAGAACAGAATCTGACTAAACTAGATGGCAGTGTCTACTGTAGCAGCACCACAAGCTCAGTTTCAAACTTCTGTAAAGCACAGAGTTATTACGACAGGTGAAGAGGGCTTTGAGCATCTCCTGGCACGCGACCCGTTCCTGCCGCCTGCTGGCTTCGTGAAGCTTTGCCATTTATTTCTGACAACACAGAGCCAACGTTCAATGCAGATTTAATCACCCAGCGACATAGCTTCCGTGTGTCTACACGTGCACACATATGATTCCATGTCTCTGTGGAATGCACACGCACACGTGTGTGGACACGGGGAGAAGCAGCAGTACATGTGTGCGACCGAGCTGCCCCTGTGCGCGTACACATGCAGGTTGCAAGCATGTAGGCTGTCTTGTGTATCTGCACTGTGTGTACCTGCACTGTGTGTACCTGCACTGTGTGTATCTGCACTGTGTGTGTACCTGCACTGTGTGTATTTGCACTTTGTGTGTACCTGCATTGTGTGTACCTGCACTGTGTGTACCTGCACTGTGTGTACCTGCACTGTGTGTATCTGCACTGTGTGTACCTGTACTGTGTATACCTGCACCGTGTGTATCTGCACTGTGTGTACCTGCACTGTGTGTATCTGCACTGTGTGTACCTGTACTGTGTATACCTGCACCGTGTATATCTGCACTGTGTGTACCTGCACTGTGTGTATCTGCAATGTGTGTGTATCTGCACTGTGTGTGTACCTGCACTGTGTGTACCTGCACTATGTGTATCTGCACTGTGTGTATCTTCACTGTGTGTACCTGCACTGTGTGTGTATCTGCACTGTGTGTATTTGCACTTTGTGTGTACCTGCATTGTGTGTATCTGCACTGTGTGTACCTGCACTGTGTATACCTGCACCGTGTGTATCTGCACTGTGTGTACCTGCACTGTGTGTATCTGCAATGTGTGTGTATCTGCACTGTGTGTGTACCTGCACTGTGTGTACCTGCACTATGTGTATCTGCACTGTGTGTATCTTCACTGTGTGTACCTGCACTGTGTGTATTTGCACTGTGTGTATCAGCAATGTGTGTATCTGCACTGTGTGTACCTGCACTGTGTGTATCTGCACTGTGTGTGTATCTGCACTGTGTGTATCTGCACTGTGTGTATCTGCACTGTGTGTACCTGCACTGTGTGTATCTGCACTGTGTGTACCTGCACTGTGTGTATCTGCACTGTGTGTATCTGCACTGTGTGTATCTGCACTGTGTGTATCTGCACTGTGTGTATCTGCACTTTGTGTATCAGCACCGTGTGTACCTGCACTATGTGTACCTGCACTGTGTGTACCTGCACTGTGTGTATTTGCACTGTGTGTATCAGCAATGTGTGTATCTGCACTGTGTGTACCTGCACTGTGTGTATCTGCACTGTGTGTATCTGCACTGTGTGTATCTGCACTGTGTATACCTGCACTGTGTGTATCTGCACTGTGTGTACCTGCACCGTGTGTACCTGCACTATGTGTACCTGCACTATGTGTATCTGCACTTTGTGTATCTGCACTGTGTGTACCTGCACTGTGTGTATCTGCACTGTGTGTACCTGCACTGTGTGTATCTGCACTGTGTGTATCTGCACTGTGTGTACCTGCACTGTGTATACCTGCACTGTGTGTACCTGCACTGTGTGTACCTGCACTGCGTGTATCTGCACTGTGTGTACCTGCACTGTGTGTATCTGCACTGTGTATACCTGCACTGTGTGTATCTGCACTGTGTGTATCTGCGCTGTGTGTATCTGCACTGTGTGTATCTGCACTGTGTGTATCTGCACTGTGTGTATCTGCACTGTGTGTGTATCTACACTGTGTGTATCTGCGCTGTGTGTATCTGCACTGTGTATACCTGCACTGTGTGTATCTGCACTGTGTGTACCTGCACTGTGTGTATTTGCACTGTGTGTATCTGCACTGTGTGTATCTGCACTGTGTATACCTGCACTGTGTGTACCTGCACTGTGTGTATCTGCACTGTGTGTATCTCCACTGTGTGTACCTGCACTGTGTGTATCTGCAGTGTGTGTACCTGCACTGTGTGTACCTGCACTGTGTGTATCTGCAGTGTGTGTACCTGCACTGTGTGTACCTGCACTATGTGTATCTGCAATGTGTGTACCAGCACTGTAAATATCTGCACTGTGTGTATCTGCACTGTGTATACCTGCACTGTGTGTACCTGCACTGTGTGTATCTGCACTGTGTGTATCTGCACTGTGTGTATCTGCACTGTGTGTACCTGCACTGTGTGTATCTGCACTGTGTGTATCTGCACTGTGTGTATCTGCACTGTGTGTACCTGCACTGTGTGTATCTGCACTGTGTGTATCTCCACTGTGTGTACCTGCACTGTGTGTACCTGCACTATGTGTATCTGCAATGTGTGTACCAGCACTGTAAATATCTGCACTGTGTGTATCTGCACTGTGTGTATCTTTATTATGTGCACCTGCACTGTGTGGAATTGCACTGTGTGTATCTGCAGTGTGTGTACCTGCACTGTGTGTACCTGCACTATGTGTATCTGCAGTGTGTGTACCAGCACTGTAAGTATTTGCACTGTGTGTACCTGCACTGTGTGTATCTGCACTGTGTGTATCTTCACTGTGTGTACCTGCACTGTGTGTATCTGCACTGTGTGTATCTGCACTTTGTGTATCTGCACTGTGTGTATCTGCGCTGTGTGTATCTGCACTGTGTGTATCTGCACTGTGTATACCTGCACTGTGTGTATCTGCACTGTGTGTATCTGCGCTGTGTGTATCTGCACTGTGTGTATCTGCACTGTGTGTATCTGCACTGTGTGTATCTGCACTGTGTGTATCTACACTGTGTGTATCTGCGCTGTGTGTATCTGCACTGTGTATACCTGCACTGTGTGTATCTGCACTGTGTGTACCTGCACTGTGTGTATCTGCGCTGTGTGTATCTGCACTGTGTATACCTGCACTTTGTGTATCTGCACTGTGTGTACCTGCACTGTGTGTATTTGCACTGTGTGTATCTGCACTGTGTGTATCTGCACTGTGTGTACCTGCACTGTGTGTACCTGCACTGTGTGTATCTGCGCTGTGTGTACCTGCACCGTGTGTATCTGCACTGTATCAGTGGTGCACGTCTGCCCAAGGACTTTGGCAAATCACTTCAGTGGGAAATATTTACGTAAATGTGTGTGAGGGTGATCTATGTGTGCACATGCAAAATTAGGTTGTGCCAGATGTGTGTATGTTTGTCTGTTTATATGTGTGCGTGTGTGTGTGTGTGTGCCTGTGCATGTAAACGTATGTGTATGTGTGTATTGGTGTGTGTTTGCGTGAATGTGTGTGCGTACAGTGCATTCAGAAAGTATTCAGACCCTTTCACTTTATCCACATTTTGATCGGAGTCCACCAGTGGTAAATTAAATTGATTGGACATGATTTGGAAAGTCGCACACCTGTCTATATAAGGTCCCACAGTTGATAGTGCACGTCAGAGCAAAAACCAAGCCATGAAGACGAAGGAATTGTCCGTAGACCTCCGAGACAGGATTGTGTCGAGACACAGATCTGGGGAAGGGTATAAAACAATTTCTGCAGCATTGCAGGTCCCGAAGAGCACAGTGGCCTCTGTCGTTCTTAAATGGAAGAACTTTGGAACCACCAGGACTCTTCATAGAGCTGGCCACCCGGCCAAACTGAGCAAGCGGGGGAGAAGGGCCTTGGTCAGGGAGGTGACCAAGAACCCGATGGTCACTCTGACAGAGCTCCAAAGTTCCTCCGTGAAGAAGGGAGAACCTTCCAGAAGGACAACTATATCTGCAGCCCTCCACCAGTCAGGCCTTTGTGGTGGAGTTGCCAGACGGAAGCCACTCCTCAGTAAAAGGCACATGACAGCCCGCTTGGAGTTTGCCAAAAGGCACCTAAAGGACTCTCAGACCATGAGAAATAAGATTCTCTGGTCTGATGAAACCAAGATTGAACTCTTTGGCCTGAATGCCAAACGTCATGTTTGGGTGAAACCAGGCACCGCTCATCACCTGGTCAATACCATACCTACGGTGAAGCATGGTCAAGTCAAGTCAAGTCAATTTATTTGTATAGCACATTTAAAAACAACCCACGTTGACCAAAGTGCTGCACATCTGACTAGGAAAAAAAAAAGAAACATACAGTGGCAGGCAGCCAAACACAACGGCGCGGCCATCTTGAACAAAATGTTAATTCAATCACCCACAGTCCAACAATGATCACCCACAGTCCAACAATAAAAGCACTAAACAGGCACCCAAATTACCCAACCCCAAAAACCCCCCAAAACACAGTCCAACAATAGAAGCATTAAATAGGCATTCAAATCACACACCCCAAAACCCCCAAAAACACAGTCCAACAATAAAAGCATCAAACAGGCACTCAAACCACCCAACCCCCAAAACACACAAAAAAGAAACATCCATCAAAGAAACATCCATCACAGTGAGTCTCCTCCAGTCCTCTCCTCACTGTGATGGAAGGCCACAATGTCTTTCCCTTCTCCCGCTGTCCTCGCCCGCAGTCAGGTTGTTGTGGTTGCAGGCCGCACCGGACGGTCCACAGCGGGCCAAGCCCAAGGCGCGTCGCAGCCGCTCCCGCAGCCGCTCCCGTGGTGGCAGCATCATGGTGTGGGGATGTTTTTCAGCGGCAGGAACTGGGAGACTAGTCAGGATGGAGGGAAAGATGAACGGAGCAAAGTACACAGAGATCCTTGATGAAAACCTGCTCCAGAGCGTTCTGGACCTCAGACTGGGGCGGAGGTTCACCTTCCAACAGGACAACGACCCTAAGCACACAGCCAAGACAACGCAGGAGTGGCTTTGTGACAAGTCTGTGAATGCCCTTGAGTGGCCCAGCCAGAACCCGGACTTGAACCCGATCGAACATCTCTGGAGGGACCTGAAAATAGCTGTGCATCGACGCTCCCCATCCGACCTGACAGAGCTCGAGAGGATCTGCAGAGAAGAATGGGAGAAATGACCCAAATACAGGTGTGCCAAGCTTGTAGCGTCATACCCAAGAAGACTTGAGGCTGTAATCGCTGCCAAAGGTGCCTCAACAAAGTACTGAGCAAAGGGGCTGAATACTTATGTAAATGTGATATTTCAGTTATTTCTTTTTAATTACTTTAGTTTTGTGCCTGTTTGTGCATATGAATATGTGTGCGTTTGTATGTGTGTATGTACCTGTCTGTTAGTATATGTGTATATGTGTGTATGTTAACATGTGTGTGTATATATGTGTGTCGTCTATGTGTTTGTATGTATGGTCGAGTGTGTGTGTATATGGTTGTCTGTGTGTATGTGTTTCTGTGTATATATATATATATAAACAGCACAAAAAGTAAGGAAATTTGTGTTTGGTAGATTATTTCTTTGTTGTAACAATGCTTCTTGGCAATAAATCTTATACCGTTGGAAAGCCTGTTTATTTCCCTTTTAAATGGTGCCACATTTGTAAGGAACATGCATTTGTGGGATGAGCAGCAGAGCTGAGTATATGGGTTGCGCCCATGAAAAATTTGCCAAATCATCTCTGCCAATGCCAAACAGCTTATTCTGCTGTTGCTATTGACTCTTGTTTTGAGCTTCTGGTACCCCCAGGTGCTGACAAGAATGGGATACCATCCCACAACAGTGTGTGACCAGGCTGGTGACCGGCATGAGGAGGAGGTGCCAGGCTGTTATGGCTGTGTATGGTTCTTCCACACGCTACTGAGGCTCCTGTTTATTAAATGAATAAATTGTTAAATTGCCAATATGTCTTGTTCCTTCAGACTTCAATCATCCAATCCACCAAACAACACCGAACAAGAGTCAATGGCAGAATAAGCTGTTTGGCATTGGCAGAGAAGATTTGGCACATTTTTCATGGGCGCAACCCACATACTCAGCTCTGCTGCTCATCCCACAAATGCATGTTCCTTGCAAATGTGGCACCATTTAAAAGGGAAATAAACAGGCTTTCCAACGGTATAAGATTTATTGCCAAGAAGCATTGTTACAACAAAGAAATAATCTACCAAACACAAATTTCCTTACTTTTTGTGCTATGTTTTATATACATATATGTGTGTGTGTCTGTGTGTATGTGTTTCGGTGTTTGTGTGTATACATACAGGCACGCATACACACATACATACATACAGTGCATTCAGAAAGTATTCACACCCCTTCACTTTTTCCACATTTTGCTGCGTTTCAGCCTTATTGTAAAATGGATTAAATTCATTTTTTTAATCATCAATCGACATACAATACCCCATAATAAAAAAGCGAAAACAGGTGTTTAGAAATGTTTGCAAAGTAAAGTGTGTGTATATGTGTATGGTTGTCGATGTATGTGGCCGTGTGTCTATGTTTGTGTGTATATTTACACATGTTTGTCTGTGTGTATGTATATATGTATGATTGTGTGTGACGGTGTGTGTGTGTATTCATGTACTTATGGTTGTCTGTGTTTATGTGTGTTTCTGTGTCTCTATGTATGTATGTATTTATGGTTGTGTGCGTTTCTATGTATGTGTGTATATGTATGTATGTTAGTCTGTGTGCGTGTCTGTATATATACATATGATTGTGTGTGCTCTGTTTGTGTGTCTGTGTTTCTGTGTGTGTTTCTCTGTATATGTGTGTGTTTCTGTGTATATATGTGTGATTCTTCTGTGTGTGTGCGTGTTTCTGTGTATATGTGTGTGTTTCATCTGCGTGTGTGTGTGTGTGTTTCTGTGTATATATGTGTGTTTCTTCTGCGTGTGTGTGTGTTTCTGTGTATATGTGTGTGTTTCATCTGCGTATGTGTGTGTTTCTGCATATATGTGTGTGTTTGTGTGGGTTTGTGTGTGAGTGTGTGTGTGGGGTGTGTGTGTGTGTGTGTATGTGTGTGCATGTGAGTGTGTGTGTGGGGTGTGTGTGAGTGTGTGGGGTGTGTGTGTGTGTGTGTGTGCGTGTGAGTGTGTGTGTGGGGTGTGTGTGAGTGTGTGTATGTATGCATGTGAGTGTGTGTGTGGGGTGTGTGTGAGTGTGTGTGGGGTGTGTGTGTGTGTGTGTGTGGGGGTGTGTGTGAGTGTGTGTGTGGGGTGTGTGTGTGAGTGTGTGTGTGTGTGTGTGCGCGTCTGTGAGTCTCTACGTAGTTCATTGAGTCTTCCTCTTGTGCATGTTGCGTGTGGAGTTATTGACCTTGAATACAAGTGAACCTTTGCCCTTCCAGCCTGCGCCCAGTGCCCGGACATCTCCAGTGTAAGTGGACCATGTGGCCAGCAGCGTTGGTCTCCACATAGCCCAGTCCACCTGCTTCATCACATCCCATACGCACTGGCATGTGTCTCCCCGCAGGCACATGTCCGAGCCACACACACGTCCTTGCCATGTGTTCAAGTCCTTTCCCCTGATACCAAGATCCCAGAGGGTGTGAGCTACAGGGAGAGGTTGAGCAGGCTGGGACTCCGTTAAAACTGAGAAGAAACTCTTTCACCCAGAGAGTTGTGAATTTGTGGAATTCTCTGCCACAGAGGGCAATGGAGGCCAATTCACTGGATGAATTTAAAAGAGAGTTAAATAGAGCTCCAGGGGCTAGAGGAATCAAGGGGGTATGGGGAGAAGGCAGGCACGGGGTACTGATTGAGAATGATCAGCCATGATCACATTGAATGGCGGTGCTGGCTCGAAGGGCCGAATGGCCTCCTCATGCACCTATTGTCTATTGTCTATTGATATGGGGAGAAGGCAGGCACGGGTTACTGATTGTGGATGATCAGCCATGATCACAATGAATGGCAGTGCTGGCTCGAAGGGCTAAATGGCCTCTTCCTGCACCTATTTTCTATGCTTCTATGTTTCTATTCCCTGGAGCGCAGGAGGATGAGGGGTGATCTTATAGAGGTGTATAAAATCATGAGAGGAATGGATCGTGTAGATGCACAGAGTCTCTTGCCCAGAGTGGGGGAATCGAGGACCGGAGGACATAGGTTTAAGGTGAAGGGGAAAAGATTTCATAGGACTTTAAGGGGTAATATTTTCACACAAAGGGTGGTGGGTGTGTGGAACAAGCTGCCGGAGGAGGTAGTTGAGGCTGGGACTATCCCAATGCATAAGAAACAGTTTGACAGGTACATGGATAGGACAGGTTTGGAGGGATATGGGCCAAATGCAGGCAGGTGGGACTAGTGCAGCTGGGACATGTTGGCCAGTGTGGGCAAGTTGGGCCTGTTTCAACGCTGTATCACTCTGTGACTCTATGATTTTCAGTTTAGTTTATTGTCACGAGTACCGAGGTACAGCGAAAAGCTTTTGTTGCTTTTGTGCTAACCAGTTAGTGGAAAGACAACACACGATTACAATCGAGCCGTCCACAGTGCTACAGATACATGATAAGGGAATAACATGAATAATGTTTAGCGCTGGATAAAGTCAGTAAGGTCCGATCAAAGATATGTGTAGGAAGGAACTGCAGATGCTGGTTTAAACCGAAGATAGACACAAAAAGCTGGAGTAACTCAGCGGGACGGGCAGCATCTCCGGAGAGAAGGAATGGGGGACGTTTCGGGTCGAGAAGAAAAAGGATCTGAGGAAGGGACCTGAAACGTCACCCATTCCTTCTCTCCAGAGATGCTGCCTGACCCGCTGAGTTACTCCAGCTATTTGTGTCTATCTTCCGATCAAAGATAGTCCGAGGGTCTCCAGTGAGGTGGATAGTAGTTCAGCACTGCTCTCTGGTTGTGGTGGGATGGTTCAGTTGCCCGATAACAGCCGGGAAGAAACTGCCCCTGAATCTGGAGGTGTGCGTTTTCACACTTCTGTACCTCTTGCCCGATGGTAGAGGGGAGAAGGGATGAATGGTTTCCTTCAAGATTAGCTTGAGTTGGAGGGCTACCAACTAAAGCAATTCGGGGTGAATGGGTGATCATTGGGAGAGGGCAGGGTTTGGATGTGTATTTGGGAGGTTTAGTTTAGTTTAGTTTAAGAGATAATAGACAATAGGCAATAGACAATAGGCAATAGGTGCAGGAGTAGGCCATTCGGCCCTTCGAGCCTGTACGCACCGCCATTCAATGTGATCATGGCTGATCATTCACAATCAGTACCCCGTTCCTGCCTTCTCCCCATATCCCCTGACTCCGCTATCTTTAAGAGCTCCATCTAGCTCTCTCTTGAAAGCTCCTTTGTGAAACATCAGCAGCATCCCTAACGAAGGAGATTCTGTTTGTGACAAATGCTTGAAAGCTTTTGATTTCATTGTTGATGTACTTAAGCACCTTTGCGCTATCGGTCCAGAAAACTGATTTGACCAGTTGAAGCTGTAATTCTTTCTGCAGCATTGTGTCAACTCTGGATTTTCCCATTATGAAGTCGCGGTTGTATTGCTTGGCCAGAAGCTCCTCTTGGCTTCCAATGGATATTCGATTGACAGCAGCAGCAGCAGGGCAGTCATTTCCATCCTTGCTGTCATGGTCTCTTCTCAGTTCACCATCCAGGGTAGTTTCATTTGTAACAGCGATTTCTGGATGGTCATCTTCAACTTCGCTGGTGATGGATTCATTTGGTTTTCAACCATCGACAACCAAGATACGGCGCTGAAACAGGCCATTCGGCCCACCGAGTCCGCGCCGACCAGCGATCACCCCGCACACTAACAGTATCCTACACACACTAGGGACAACTTACAATTTTACCGAGACAAATTAACCTGCAAACCTGCACGCCTTTGGAGTGCGGGAGGAAACTGGGAGAAGGTGCAAACTCCGTGCAGACAGCACCCGTGGTCAGGATGGAACCCGGGTCTCCGGCGCGGCGAGGCGGCAACTCTACCGCTGCGCCCGTGTGCAGGAAGGAAATGCAGACAGACACAAAAATGCTGGAGTAACTCAGCGGGACGGGCAGCATCTCTGGAGGGAAGGAACGGGTGACGTTTCGGGTCGAGACCCTTCTTCAGACTGAGAGTCGGGGGGAGAGGGAAGATAGAGATATGGAAGGGTGGGGTGAATCACAGAGGGGGTGCAGTGACGGAGGGTGTTGCAGAACTCTCGGAGAGAAGGCGAGAACCTTCTCACACATTTTGTCTGCTCCACTGCCAAACCTCCTCACGGTATGCCGACTTTGACGAAATTCTCTCTCCCAGTCCGAAGAAGGGTCTCGATCCGAAACGTCGCCCATTCCGTCTCCCCAGAGATGCTGCCGGTCCCGCTGACTCACTCCAGCACTTTGTGTCCATCTTTAGGGGCGGCACGGTGGCGCAGCGGTAGAGTTGCTGCCTCACAGCGCCAGAGACCCGGGTTCGATCCTGCCTAGGGGCGCTGTTTGTACGGAGTTTGCACGTTCTCCCCGTGACCTGCGTGGGTTTTCTCCGGGTGCTCTGGTTTCCCCCGACACTCCGAAGACGTACAGGTTTGTAGGTTAATTGGCCTGGTTTAATTGTAAATTATCCCTATTGTGTAGGGTGGTGTTAACGTGCTGGGATCGCAGGCCTGGTGGGCCGAAGGGCCTGTTTCAGCGCTGTATCTCCAAACTAAACCTTCACGGCTCAACGAGTGTTTGTTAAGACTAGTTCTGCTGGACAGGATTCGGGTGATAGTCAATCTCCTGGAGTACTGTGTGCAGTTTTGGTCTCCAAATTTGAGGAAGGATATACTTGCTATGGAGGGCGTGCAGCGTAGGTTCACTAGGTTAATTCCCGGAATGTCGGGATTGTCGTATGTTGAAAGGCTGGAGCGATTGGGCTTGTATACACTGGAATTTAGAAGGATGAGGGGGGATCTTATTGAAACATATAAGATAATTAGGGGATTGGACACATTAGAGGCAGATAACATGTTCCCAATGTTGGGGGAGTCCAGAACAAGGGGCCACAGTTTAAGAATAAGGGGTAGGCCATTTAGAACGGAGATGAGGAAGAACTTTTTCAGTCAGAGAGTGGTGAAGGTGTGGAATTCTCTGCCTCAGAAGGCAGTGGAGGCCAGTTCGTTGGATGCTTTCAAGAGAGAACTGGATAGAGCTCTTAAGGATAGCGGAGTGAGGGGGTACGGGGAGAAGGCAGGAACGGGGTACTGATTGAGAGTGATCAGCCATGATCGCATTGAATGGCGGTGCTGGCTCGAAGGGCTGAATGGCCTACTCCTGCACCTATTGTCCATTGTCTATTGTCTATCTCCAAATGGCTTCAAACATCGATGAGCTTTCCGTAGCGAAGTCAGATTCCATACCAATGGGCCCACCTCTACACATCTCTTGGTATCAGTCCAAAACCAAACATGTGTCAGGTCTTTCACAAGGTACTGGTGGATAATGGTTTAAACAGAGAAGAATTAGGAACAATGGCTTTCTATTCTCCTCGTACTGCAGCGCTGAGTTTAACCATGTTCTCGGTCTAAACAGCAATTCAGCGCTCACTAAAAGCCGATGGCAGCCCTGTTAAAGTGTACAAGTGTGCACCACTGGGGAAGGGGAAGGTTTGAAATGGGCACAGTGGTTTTAATTGCAATTTTGAGATTCATTCATATCAAAATATCCCCGGATATTGAGGGGGAGTCAATGGTTTAAGGGTTGTTAGTGTTTGTGGGGCCGTTGACACTGTGCACTCTGACAAGGGGGCTGTTCATTGCTGTCACAATGTATGGCCGATCCACTGACCTCATACCACCATGCAGGCCAGACCACCAGGATGACACGGACTAGGATAGGCTGCCTTCTCTTTCACTAGGCCTGTGCCTCTCCTGGCTCGTAATCCCGGTTCCAATCGTCTCCCCTCTCTCGCCTTCCCTCATCCCCCTTTCCCCGTTCCATTTCGAGAGGTTTCCGCATTGGTAGGCTGCTCTGGAAGGTTAGATCGCATGGGATCCAAGGAGAGTTAGCTGAATGGATGGCAACTTGGCTCCATGGAAGGAAGCAGAGGGTGATGGCGGAAGGTTGCTTCTGGGACTGGTGGCCTGGGACAATAGACAATAGACAATAGACAATAGACAATAGACAATAGACAATAGACAATAGACAATAGGTGCAGGAGGAGGCCATTCGGCCCTTCGAGCCAGCACCGCCATTCAATGTGATCATGGCTGATCATTCACAATCAGTACCCCGTTCCTGCCTTCTCCCCATACCCCCTGACTCCGCTATCCTTAAGAGCTCTGTCTAGCTCTCTCTTGAATGCATTCAGTGAATTGGCCTCCACTGCCTTCTGAGGCAGAGAATTCCACAGGTTCACAACTCTTTGACTGAAAAAGTTTTTCCTCATCTCAGTTCTAAATGGCATACCCCTTATTCTTAAACTGTGTGGCCCCTTGTTCTGGACTCCCCCAACATTGGGAACATGTTTCCTGCCTCTAACGTGTCCAACCCCTTAATAATCTTATACGTTTCGATAAGATCCCCTCTCATCCTTCTAGTGGTGTGACTAGTGGTGTGCCACAGGGTTCAGTGTTGGGCCCGTTACTGTTTGTCATCCACATCAATGATTTGGATGAGAACAGACAGGACAAGATTAGCAAGTTGGCAGATGATACAAAAGTGGGCGGTTTTGCAGATAGTGAAGATGGCTGTTATAAAATTGCAGCAGGGTCTTGATCGATTGGCCATGTGGGCTGAGGAATGGTTGATGGAATTTAACACAGAGAAGTGTGAGGTGGTGCATTTTGGGAAGTCTAACTTGGCCAGGACCTACACAGTGAATGGTAGGCCTCTGGGGAGTGTTGTAGAGCAGAGGGATCTAGGAGTGCAGGTGCATGGTTCCTTGAAGGTGGAGTCGCAGGTAGATCGGGTGGTCAAAAAGGCTTTTGGCACATTGGCCTTCATTAGTCAGAGTATTGAGTATAGAAGTTGGGAGGTCATGTTGCAGTTGTATAAGACGCTGGTGAGGCCGCATTTAGAATATTGTGTTCAGTTCTGGGCACCATGTTACAGGAAAGATGTCAAGCTTGATAGGGTGCAGAAGATTTACGAGGATGTTGCCAGGACTAGAGGGTGTGAGCTATAGGGAGAGGTTGAGTAGGCTGGGTCTCTATTCCATGGGGTGCAGGAGGATGAGGGGTGATCTTATAGAGGTGTACAAAATCATGAGAGGAACAGATCGGGTAGACGCACAGAGTCTCTTGCCCAGAGTAGGGGAATTGAGGACCAGAGGACATAGGTTTAAGGAGAGGGGGAAAAGATTTAATAGGAATCTGAGGGGTAACTTTTTCACACAAAGGGTGGTGGGTGTGTGGAACGAGCTGCCAGAGGAGGTAGTTGAGGCTGGGACTATCGCAATGTTTAAGAACCATTTAGACATGGTTCGGACAGGTTTAGAGTGATAGGGGCCAAACGCAGGCAGGTGGGACAAGTATAGATGGGACATGTAGGCTATTTGAGCTGAAGGGCCTGTTTCCACACTGTAAGACTGTGACTGTGGTAGAGTGGATGTGGAGAGGAAGTCTCCACTAGTGGAAGAGTCTACGAACAGAGGCCACAGCAGAATAAAAGAACGTTCCTTTAGAAAGGAGATGAGGTGGAATTTCTTGAGTCTGAGGGGGGCGAATCTGCGGGATTCTTTGCCACAGAAGGCCGTGGAGGCCAAGTCAGAGGATATTTTTAAAGCGGAGGTTGATAGATCCTTGATTAGTGCGGGTGTCAGGGGTTACGGGGAGAAGGCAGGAGAATGGGGTTGAGAGGGGGAGATAGATCAGCCATGGTTGAATGGCGGGGTAGACTCGATGGGCCGAATGGCCTAATTCTGCTCCTATGAGCTATGAAACATGTGGCATGCTTGCTTTCATAGGTTGTGGCATTGAGTGGAAGAGTCAGGCAGTCATGTTGCAGCTTTACAGGACGGCACAATTGTTAGTGAGTTCAGTTCAGTTTCGTTTATTGTCCCGTGTACCGAGGTACAGTGAAAAGCTTTAGTTGCGTGCTAACCAGCTAGCGGAAAGACAACACACGATTACAATCGAGCCGTCCACAGTGTACAGATACATGGATCACATTGAATGGCGGTGCTGGCTCGAAGGGCCGAATGGCCTCCTCCTGCACCTATTGTCTGTTGTCTATTGTCACCCCTGACTCTCAGTCTGGCGAAGGGTCTCGACCCGAAACGTCGCCCATTCCTTCCCTCCAGAGATGCTGCCTGACCCGCTGAGTTACTCCAGCATTTTGCGTCTACCTTCGGTGTAAACCAGCATCTGCAGTTGCTTCCTACACACAATACCTCTGTCCCCTCTCTGTTGCCCCCTCTGCTCAATCCCAGCTCCTCCCTCCCCCTCCACCTCTCCCCCACATTCTACCCCAGCCTCCCTTCCCTTCCCTTCCCCCTCCCTTCCTGTCTCCCTCCGGCGAAATAGAAGGCAGCCCGCTCCATGCGTCTGGTGTCCGTCCTTTATTATATATGAGTGGCTCCGTCAAAACGGAACTGGACGGTCAACCCATTGTCCATGTTCCCGATCCCATCTGGCCTAAACCCAGGCTTCCTGGGGGACCATTTTGCCACGCAAATATAATATGTGGAGATATGGTAGATAGTTCTTCATCCTGCAAGATGCATCTCTCTCCAGCACAGGACCCCCCAGCTCCACCCAGAGGCGATGAAGGATCTGAGAATTGGTAATGGGTGCTACTCTTCCAATGGGGCTGTTTCTGCCGTAGTGTTACCCCCCCTCCCCTCCTCACGCCAAGACTACCCTCCACTGAGGTAGGGCGGCACGGTAGCGCAGCGGTAGAGTTGCTGCTTTACAGCGAATGCAGCGCCGGAGACTCAGGTTCGATCCTGACTACAGGTGCTGCACTGTAAGGAGTTTGTACATTCTCCCCGTGACCTGCGTGGGTTTTCTCCGAGATCTTCGGTTTCCTCCCACACTCCAAAGACGTACAGGTATGTAGGTTAATTGGCTGGGTAAATGTAAAAAATTGTCCCTAGTGGGTGTAGGATAGTGTTAATGTACGGGGATCGCTGGGCGGCACGGACTTGGTGGGCCGAAAAGGCCTGTTTCCGGCTGTATATATATGATATATGATGATGATGCCGTTTACTTTAGTCTCATCTAATTTAGTATAGTTTAGTTTCATTTACTTTAGTTTAGTTTCATTTAGTTCAGTTTAGTTTAGTTTAATTTGTTTAGTTTAAGTTAGTTTAGTTTAATTTCAGTTAGTTTAGCTTAGTTTAATTTCAGTTAGTTTAGCTTAGTTTAATTTAGTTTAATTCAGTTTATTTTAATTTAGTTTAGTTTAGTTTTTTCAGTTTAATTTAGTTTATAATTTAGTTTAGTTTAGTTTAATAATAATAATAATAATAATACATTACATTTATATAGCGCTTTTCATATACTCAAAGACGCTTTACAGGGATTTAGAGAACATTTAGTTTCATTTGTTTAATTTAGTTTAGTTTAAGTTAGTTTAGTTTAATTTAAGTTAGTTTAGCTTAGTTTAATTTAGTTTAATTTAGAGTAATTTAGCTTAGTTTATTTTAATTTAGTTTAGTTTAGTTTTTTCAGTTTAATTTAATTTTCACTGGCTGTGGCTGAAAAGAAAAGATGCTGTCTGGGCTGCCACGTGACCATCTAGAGTCTAACCGTAAGACACACACCCAGGGCTGATCACCCTGCGGTGGGCCTGCCTCGACTGAGGGTGTCTTGTGATAAAAGGCCGAAACACCCAGTGACATTGAGGTACACAACTGAAGATGTGTCTGAATGGTAGCAACATCACCTAGTGGTCACCCCCAAGGACAACACCAGTCAATTGTAGTGCAAACCTTAGGGATTGTAACATCTAGTCCTACTAATCAACATGAGTTTATAATTTAGTTTAGTTTAGTTTAGTTTCATTTGTTTAATTTAATTTAGTTTAAGTTAGTTTAGTTTAATTTAAGTTAGTTTAGCTTAGTTTAATTTAGTTTAATTTAGTTTAATTCAGTTTAGTTTAGTTTAATTTCAGTTAGTTTAGCTTAGTTTAACTTAGTTTAATTTAGTTTAATTCAGTTTAGTTTATTTTAATTTAGTTTAGTTTAGTTTAGTTTAGTTTAATTTAATTTAGTTTAAGTTAGTTTAGTTTAATTTAAGTTAGTTTAGCTTAGTTTAATTTAGTTTAGTTTTATATAGTTTAGTTTAGTTTGGTTTAGTTTAGTTTGGTTTTATTTAGTTTAGTTTAATTTAGTTTAGTTTAATTTAGTTTAGTTTTGTTTGGTTTGGTTTAGTTTAGTTTATTTTATTTTCGTTTATTTTAATTTAGTTTAATTTAGTTTAATTTAGTTTAGTTTAGTTTAGTTTTATATAGTTTAGTTTATTTTAATTTAGTTTAGTTTAGTTTCATTTGTTTAATTTAATTTAGTTTAAGTTAGTTTAGTTTAATTTCAGTTAGTTTAGCTTAGTTTAATTTAGTTTAATTTAGTTTAATTCAGTTTAGTTTATTTTAATTTAGTTTAGTTTAGTTTAGTTTAATTTAAGTTAGTTTAGTTTAGTTTAGCTTAGTTTAACTTAGTTTAATTTAGTTTAGTTTAGTTTAGTTTAGTTTAGTTTAGTTTAGTTTGGTTTGATTTAGTTTAGTTTAGTTTAGTTTAGTTTAGTTTGGTTTTATTTAGTTTAGTTTAGTTTAATTTAGTTTAGTTTAGTTTGGTTTTATTTAGTTTAGTTTAGTTTAGTTTAGTTTAATTTAATTTAATTTAGTTTAGTTTAGTTTAGTTTAGTTTAGTTTAGTTTAGTTTAGTTTAGTTTAGTTTAATTTAATTTAATTTAGTTTTGTTTTGTTTTGTTTTGTTTTGTTTGGTTTGGTTTGGTTTGGTTTGGTTTGGTTTGGTTTGGTTTGGTTTGGTTTAGTTTAGTTTTATATAGTTTAGCTTATTTTAGTTTAGTTTATTTTAATTTAGTTTAATTTAGTTTAATTTAGTTTAGTTTAGTTTAGTTTAGTTTAGTTTAGTTTTATATAGTTTAGTTTATTTTAATTTAGTTTAGTTTAGTTTAATTTGTTTAATTTAATTTAGTTTAAGTTAGTTTAGTTTAATTTAAGTTAGTTTAGCTTAGTTTAACTTAGTTTAATTTCATTTAATTTAGTTTAGTTTAATTTAATTTAATTTAGTTTAGTTTAGTTTAGTTTAATTTAGTTCAGTTTAGTTTATTTTAATTTAGTTTAGTTTAGTTTAATTTTGTTTAGTTTATTTTAATTTAGTTCAGTTTAGTTTAGTTTAGTTTAATTTAGTTCAGTTTAGTTTAGTTTTATTGAATTTAGTTTAGTTTAGGTTAGGTTAGGTTAAGTTAGGTTAGGTTAGTTTAGTTTTATTTAGTTTAGTTTAGTGTAGTTTAGTTTAGTTTAGTTTAGTTTAGTTTAGTTTAGTTTAGTTTAGTTTAGTGATACAGGATGAGGGGGACCTCGTTGAAACGTACAGAACAGTGAGCGGCCTGGATAGAGTGGATGTGGAGAGGATGTTTTCACTAGTGGGAGAGTCTAGGACCAGAGGGCACAGCCTCAGCATTAAAGGATGTTCCTTCATGAAGGAGTTGAGGAGGAATTTCTTTAGTCAGAGGGTGGTGAATCTGTGGGATTCTTTGCCACAGACGGCTGTGGAGGCCACAGGTCAGTGGATATTTTTAAGGCAGAGATGGATAGATTCTTGATCAGTGAGGGTGTCAGGGGTTATGGGGTGAAGGCAGGAGAATGGGGCTGAGAGGGAGAGATAGATCAGCCACGATTGAATGGCAGAGTGGACTTGATGGGCCGAATGGCCTGATTCTGCTCCTATCACGTGTGACCTGATGGAAGCGCAGGCCCTCTTTGGTGCTCTTCCCATGACAGTACGGCAGAGAACAGCGAGGGGTGGGGAGGGGTGGCGGCAGTGGGACGCCAGAGGTCCTCGTCTCTCTGGAGACGAGCGGGCTGTGCGGGTGCTTCATGCCTCAGGGAGCTGAGACAGTGCCAGGCCCGTGGCAGGGGGCCTCCCACCCACCACTAACCCGCTCTCTGGGCCCGCACAGAAAATGGCGGAGAGCCTGGTGCAGAACATCGCGGCCGAGTTCAGCTCCATGCACCAGTTCCTCAACGAGGAGGAGCAGCAGATGAAGGGCAAGCTGAGGGATG
The DNA here is from genome assembly GCF_053455715.1 of Rhinoraja longicauda. Lineage (NCBI taxonomy): Eukaryota > Metazoa > Chordata > Chondrichthyes > Rajiformes > Arhynchobatidae > Rhinoraja > Rhinoraja longicauda. The sequence continues at coordinate 20,766,841 of NC_135971.1, read as the reverse complement.
ACGTGGAGCGCATCTCCCACCAGCTGAGGGACAACCTGCAGAAGGTCACCGAGAAGCGCGCCTCCATCGAGCACACCATCCTCGAGATCCAGCAGCGGCTCGACGTGCAGGAGACGGCCTTCCTGGCGGTAAGGTGGCACCGTGAACATTGCGGGCATCGTGGGCAGTGTGGTCAGTGTGGTCAGCCTGGTCACTGTGGTCAGTGTGCTCACTGTGGTCAGTGTGGACACTCTGGGCACTGTGGTCAGTGTGGGCAGCCTGGTCACTGTGGGCACTGTGGACACTGGGCACTGTGGGCACTGTGGTCAGTGTGGACACTCTGGGCACTGTGGTCAGTGTGGGCAGCCTGGTCACTGTGGGCACTGTGGACACTCTGGGCACTGTGAACAGTGTGGATAGTGTGGACACTCTGGGCACTGTGGTCAGTGTGGGCAGCCTGGTCACTGTGGGCACTGTGGACACTCTGGGCACTGTGGGCACTGTGGTCAGTGTGGACACTCTGGGCACTGTGGGCACTGTGGTCAGCATGGGCACTGTGGGCATCGTGGGCACTGTGGTCAGTGTGCTCACTGTGGTCAGTGTAGACACTCTGGGCACTGTGGTCAGTGTGCTCACTGTGGTCAGTGTGGACACTCTGGGCACTGTGGTCAGAGTGGTCACTGTGGTCAGTGTGGACACTCTGGGCACTGTGGACAGTGTGGGCAGCCTGGTCACTGTGGGCACTGTGGACACTCTGGGCACTGTGAACAGTGTGGACAGTGTGGACACTCTGGGCACTGTGGTCAGTGTGCTCACTGTGGTCAGTGTGGACACTCTGGGCACTGTGGTCAGTGTGCTCACTGTGGTCAGTGTGGACACTCTGGGCACTGTGGTCAGAGTGGTCACTGTGGTCAGTGTGGACACTCTGGGCACTGTGGACAGTGTGGGCAGCCTGGTCACTGTGGGCACTGTGGACCCTCTGGGCACTGTGAACAGTGTGGACAGTGTGGACACTCTGGGCACTGTGGTCAGTGTGCTCACTGTGGTCAGTGTGGACACTCTGGGCACTGTGGTCAGTGTGGGCACTGTGGTCAGTGTGGACGCTCTGGGCACTGTGGTCAGTGTGGACACTCTGGGCACTGTAGTCAGTGTGGGCACTGTGGGCACTGTGGTCAGTGTGGGCACCATAGTCACTGTAGGCACTGTGGGCACTGTGTCACCATAGTCACTGTGGGCACTGTGTCACCATAGTCACTGTGGGCACTGTGTCACCATAGTCACTGTGGGCACTGTGTCACCATAGTCACTGTGGGCACTGTGTCACCATAGTCACTGTGGGCACTGTCACCATTGTCACTGTGGGCACTGGTCACTGTGGGCACCATAGTCACTGTAGGCACTGTGTCACCATAGTCACTGTGGGCACTGGTCACCATAGTCACTGTGGGCACTGGTCACTGTGGGCACTGTCACCATAGTCACTGTGGGCACTGTGGGCACTGTGTCACCATAGTCACTGCGGGCACTGTAGTCACTGTGGGCACTGGTCACTGTGGGCACCATATTCGCTGTGGTCACTGTGGGCACCATAGTCACTGTGGGCACTGTCACCATTGTCACTGTGGGCACTGGTCACTGTGGGCACCATAGTCACTGTAGGCACTGTGGGCACTGTGTCACCATAGTCACTGTGGGCACTGTGGACACTGGTCACTGTGGGCACTGTGGGCACTGTAGTCACCATAGTCACTGTGGGCACTGGTCACTGTGGGCACTGTGGGCACTGTGGGCACTGGTCACTGTGGGCACTGTGGGCACTGTAGTCACCATAGTCACTGTGGGCACCATAGTCACTGTGGGCACCATAGTCATTGCGGGCACTGTAGTCACTGTGGGCACTGTGGGCACTGTGGTCACTGTGGGCACTGTGGGCACTGTGGGCACTGTGGGCACTGTAGTCACTGTGGGCACTGTGGGCACCATAGTCACTGTGGGCACTGTGGGAACTGTGTCACCATAGTCACTGCGGGCACTGTAGTCACTCTGGGCACCATAGTCACTGTGGGCACTGTGGGAACTGTGTCACCATAGTCACTGTGGGCACTGTGGGCACTGTCACCATAGTCACTGTGGGCACTGTGGGAACTGTGGCACCATAGTCACTGTGGGCACTGTGGGCACTGTCACCATAGTCACTGTGGGCACTGTGGGAACTGTGTCACCATAGTCACTGTGGGCACTGTAGTCACTGTGGGCACTGTGGGCATCATAGTCATTGTGGGCACTGTGGGCACCATAGTCACTGTGGGCACTGTGGGCACTGTCACCATAGTCACTGTGGGCACTGTGGGCACTGTCACCATAGTCACTGTGGGCACTGTGGGCACTGTGGGCATCATAGTCATTGTGGGCACTGTGGGCACCATAGTCACTGTGTCACGATAGTCACTGTGGGCACTGTCACCATAGTCACTGTGGGCACTGGTGACTGTGGGCACCATAGTCACTGTAGGCACTGAGGGCACTGTGGACACTGCCAGGACCCGGTGGGGAAGGGACCTGCTGCCCGACCCACCCTGCCAACCCACGGGATCTGGTGCCAGGGGACGCTGAGCCAATCACTGGGGGATCAATCACTGGGTGATTTGGAGGACCAATCACTGGTGGATCTGTGGGACCAATCCCGGTGGACCAATCGCTGTAGACCAATCACTGGGGGGCCAATGGCTGATGTCACAATGGGACCAATCACTGGGAACCAATCACTGGAGGGGCAACCGCTGATGTCACAATGGGACCAATCACTGGGGGGCCAACCGCTGATGTCACAATGGGACCAATCACTGTAGACCAATCACTGGGGCGTCAACTGCTGATGTCACAATGGGACCAATTACTGGGGACCAATCACTGGGGGGGCAACCGCTGATGTCACAATGGGACCAATCACTGGGGACCAATCACGGAGGTCTCTGTGGGATCCACCCCCAGAGCAGCTTGGGATCTACTCCCTGGTGTTGCTGGAGGATCCACTCCCAGAGGGAAGTGTGGACCTGGTACCACAGTGGGATCCACTCCCAGAGAAACATGGGGCGTACCTGCGTGTGGGATCCACTCCCAGAGCGAATGACAGGATCCACTCCCGGAGAGAGATGTGGGACCAATCCCTGACGTCACGGCGGGATCCACACCCAGAGAAATATGGGATCTACTCCCTGGGGTTAATATGGGATCAACTCCCTGGGGCCAGTGTGAGATCGACTCTCTGCGGTTAACATGGGATCTAGCTACGGTTGAAGTGAGATCTACACTCGGTAACATGGGATCTTTATGGGCGGCACGGTAGCGCAGCGGTAGAGTTGCTGCTTTACAGCGAATGCAGCGCCGGAGACTCAGGTTCGATCCTGACTACGGGTGCTGCACTGTAAGGAGTTTGTACGTTCTCCCCGTGACCTGCGTGGGTTTTCTCCGAGATCTTCGGTTTCCTCCCACACTCCAAAGACGTACAGGTATGTAGGTTAATTGGCTGAGTAAATGTAAAAATTGTCCCTAGTGGGTGTAGGATAGTGTTAATGTATGGGGATCGCTGGGCGGCACGGACTTGGTGGGCCGAAAAGGCCTGTTTCCGGCTGTATATATATGATATGATATGATACTCTCTGGGGTTAGTAGGGGATCGAAATGTGATCAACATGGGATCTAATCTCTGGGGTTAACAAGGAGTCACCCTGGGTCAATGTTGGATCTCCCTGGGTCAATGTGGGATCTCCCTGGGTCAATGCGGGATTGCCCTGGGTCAAGGTGGCATCTCCCTGGGTCAATGTGGGGTCACCCTGGGTCAATGTGGCATCTCCCTGGGTCAATGTGGCATCTCCCTGGGTCAATGTGGCATCTACCTGGGTCAATGTGGCATCTCCCTGGGTCAATGTGAGATCTCTCTGGGTCAAGGTGGCATCTCCCTGGGTCAATGTGGCATCTCCCTGGGTCAATGTGGCATCTCCCTGGGTCAATGTGGCATCTCCCTGGGTCAATGTGGGTTCTCCCTGGGTCAATGTTGGATCGCCCTGGGTCAAGGTGGCATCTCCCTGGGTCAATGTGGGGTCACCCTGGGTCAATGTGGCATCTCCCTGGGTCAATGTGGGATCGCCCTGGGTCAAGGTGGCATCTCCCTGGGTCAATGTGGGGTCACCCTGGGTCAATGTGGCATCTCCCTGGGTCAAGGTGGCATCTCCCTTGGTCAATGTGGGTTCACCCTGGGTCAATGTAGCATCTCCCTGGGTCAATGTGGGGTCACCCTGGGTCATTGTGGCATCTCCCTGGGTCCAGGTTGCATCTCCCTGGGTCAATGTGGGGTCACCCTGGGTCAAGGTTGCATCTCCCTGGGTCAATGTGGCATCTCCCTGGGTCAAGGTGGCATCTCCCTGGGTCAAGGTGGCATCTCCCTGGGTCAAGGTGGGGTCTCCCTGGGTCAAGGTTGCATCTCCCTGGGTCAATGTGGCATCTCCCTGGGTCAATGTGGGATCAACTATCTGAAGTTATTGTGGGGTCTCCTCTCTGGGGATAATGTGAGATCTTTGGCAGCACGTATTACTTTTAATTAAGTCGCGTTGTGAAAGCTAAATACATTGGCAGTTCTATTTATTCCTGTCCCAACATGCTACGCTGGCCATTTATTGCCACCGTGCTTCCCCAGTGTGTGAGCCCCAGGGTTAGACACCTCTCCCGTTCACCTGCACCCTGAGCCCCCTGTGCTTGCAATTCTCCGCCGCTGACACGCTAACGTCCTTTCTATCTTCCTTTCTATTTAATGCTGTACGCTAGCAGGATGTCAAATCACTCATTGAAAGGTGAGTAAGCGTTTGTCTTTCAAAGTCCAGCTTTGTGACGTCGTTAATTTGGAGTTGCTGCCTCGCGGCCTCAGAGACCCGGGTTCCAGCCTGACCTCTGGGTGGAGTGTGCACGTTCCTCCCCCCCCCCCCCCCCCCCCCCCCCGTGACCCGCGTGGGTTTCCCTCCGGGTGCTCCGGTTCCCTGTCACGTTCCAAAGACGAGCGGGGTTGCAGGTTTAATTGGCCGCTGTGAATTGCCCCAGTGTGTGTGTAGGATAGTGTTAGCGTACCATAGTCACTGTGGGCATTGTGGGCACTGTGGGCACTGTAGTCACTGCGGGCACTGTGGGCACTGTGGGCACTGTAGTCACTGTGGGCACTGTGGGCACTGTGGGCACTGTGTCACCATAGTCACTGTGGGCACTGTGGGCACTGTGTCACCATAGTCACTGTGGGCACTGTAGTCACTGGGCACTGTGTCACCATAGTCACTGTGGGCACTGTAGTCACTGTGGGCACTGTGGGCACTGTAGTCACTGTGGGCACTGGTCACTGTGGGCACTGTAGTCACTGTGGGCACTGTAGTCACTGTGGGCACTGGTCACTGTGGGCACTGTAGTCACTGTGGGCACTGGTCACTGTGGGCACTGTAGTCACTGTGGGCACCATAGTCACTGTGGGCACTGTGTCACCATAGTCACTGTGGGCACTGAGGTCACTGGTCACTGTGGGCACTGTGTCACCTCAAGTCACTGTGGGCACTGTGTCACCATAGTCACTGTGGGCACCATTGTCACTGTGTCACCATTGTCACTGTGGGCACTGAGGTCACTGGTCACTGTGGGCACTGTGTCACCATAGTCACTGTGGGCACTGTGTCACCATAGTCACTGTGGGCACTGTGGGCACTGTGGGCACTGTAGTCACTGTGGGCACTGTGGGCACTGTGGGCACTGTGGGCACTGTGGGCACTGTGGGCACTGTGGGCACTGGTCACTGTGGGCACTGTGTCACCATAGTCACTGTGGGCACTGTGGGCACTGTGGGCACTGTAGTCACTGTGGGCACTGTGGGCACTGTGGGCACTGTGGGCAATGTGGGCACTGGTCACTGTGGGCAATGTGGTCACTGTGGGCACTGTGGGCACTGTAGTCACTGTGCCACCATAGTCACTGTGGGCACCATAGTCACTGTGGGCACTGTGTCACCATAGTCACTGTGGGCACCATAGTCACTGTGGGCACTGTGTCACCATAGTCACTGTGGGCACCATAGTCACTGTGGGCACTGTGTCACCATAGTCACTGTGGGCACTGTGTCACCATAGTCACTGTGGGCACTGAGGTCACTGGGCACTGTGGGCACTGTGTCACCTCAAGTCACTGTGGGCACTGTGTCACCATAGTCACTGTGGGCACTGTGTCACCATAGTCACTGTGCCACCATAGTCACTGTGGGCACTGAGGTCACTGGGCACTGTGGGCACTGTGTCACCTCAAGTCACTGTGGGCACTGTGTCACCATAGTCACTGTGGGCACTGTGTCACCATAGTCACTGTGGGCATCGTGGGCACTGCCAGGACCCGGTGGGGAAGGAATGGCCCCCTGCTGGTCGGCGTGGACTCGGTGGGCCGAGGAGGCCTGTTCTCCACGCTGTGTCTCCAAACTAAACTAAATTGATGGCCACAGCGTGGAAACAGGCCCCTCGGCCGACGTAGTCCGTGCTGACCGCCGGTCGCCCGTTCACACACTAGTTCTATGTTGTCCCACTTTCTCATCCACTCCCGACACACCAGGGGGCAATGCACACGGAAAGTTGACCTAAAAACCCGCCCGCCTTTTGGGGCGTGGGAGGAAACCGGAGCACCCGGAGGAAACCCACGCAGTTACGGGGAGATCGGAGAAACTCCGTGCAGACAGCACCCGTAGTCAGGATTGAACCCGGGGCTCTGGCGCTGTGAGGCAGCAACTCTACCGCTGCGCCACCGTGCCGCCCGCACTGTCCACTGTGTCACTGAGTGTTTGGTGCCAGGGAGTGAGGCCTGGGGCCTGGGTTTGGGGCCTGGGAGTGAAGCCTGAGGCCTAGGGCCTGGGTTTGGGGCCCGGGGTTTGGGGCCTGGGAGTGAAGCCTGAGGCCTAGGACCTGGGTTTGGGGCCCGGGGTTTGAGGCCTGGGTTTGGGGCCTGGGAGTGAAGCCTGAGGCCTAGGGCCTGGGTTTGGGGCCTGTGTTTGGTGCCAGGGTTTGCTCCAGACGTCAGCTGACCGTTCTGATCCAAGTCAATCAGAGTTTAGTTCAGGGATGCAGCGCGGAAACTGGCCCTTCGGCCCACCGCTGTGACCAGGGCTCACAACAACACCATCCTACGCTCACGCGAGGGGCAATTTGCAATTGTACCGAAGCCAATTCACCGACAAACCTGCACGTCTTCGGAGTGTGGGAGGAAACCGGAGCGCCCGGAGAAAATCGGTGCGGCCACGGGGAGAACGTACAAACTCCGTACAGACAGCGCCCGTGGTCAGGATGGAACCCGGGTCTCTGGCGCCGTGAGGCAGCAACTCAACCGATCCCATGCCGTCTGGGAGAGAGATACCGAGGGGAAGGGGGCGCACTGTTTAACTCTCACCCCCGGCCCTGTGTTCCTTCCTTAGGTCCTACGTGAAGTTTAAGAAGCCGGCGGAGGTTCCCCTCAATCTGCTGCTGGGAGAGTTCGGCGGCCCGCTCCAGCTCATCATCTGGAAACGCATGCTGAGCATCATCAGCCCAGGTGACAGGTCCCACACACCCCCAACACATGGAGGCACCGAGCCTCAGAGACATGGAGTCATTGAGCCAGAGAGCCATCTACATACTAAAACTCTCGTTTGTTCGTCCGTTTGTTCCTGAACTACAGCCAAAACGGTACACGATAGCGCGGCAATGTTAGGCCCACCTTACTCACCGTCGTCCCTTTGGTGCCAATGGGAGAAGTTTCATTGAAATCGGTGTTATATTTTTAACGTTATTCACATTTTAAAGTTTAAATCTATCTCCTAGTGAGGGAGGGAGGATGGAGGGAGGGGGGAGGAGGGAGAATAAGGGGGGTTGAGGGGGGTGGAGGGGAAGGGGGTGGAGGGGGGAGGGAGGGGGAGGAGGGGGGAGGGGAACGGGGGAGGGAGGGGGAAGAGGGAGGGGGGAGAGGGGGAGGGGAGGGGGAGGGAGGGGGAGGGGAGGGGGAGGGGGAGAGAAGGGGAGGGGAGGGGAGGGGGAGGGGGGAGGGACGGTGGGAGGAGAGGGTGCTGCACCAATGCAGGAGAGGTTTAAGCCTAACAGGTCCACTTGGCCTAGTAGAACCATAGAGTCATCGTCACACAGTGTGGAAACAGGCCCTTCAGAGCAACTTGCCCACGCCGGCCAACATGTTCCAGCTACACTAGTCCCACCTGCCCACATTTGGCCCGTATCCCTCCAAACCTGTCCTATCCATGTACCCGTCTAACTGTATCCGACCGGGTCAGCAAAACGGTTCCGACCAACTCTTGCTATTGAGGGCGTGCAGCATAGGTTTACTAGGTTAATTCCCGGAATGGCGGGACTGTCATATGTTGAAAGACTAGAGCGACTAGGTTTGTATACACTGGAATTTAGAAGGATGAGAGGGGATCTTATTGAAACGTATAAGATTATTAAGGGGTTGGACATGTTAGAGGCAGGAAACATGTTCCCAATGTTGGGGGAGTCCAGAACCAGGGGCCACAGTTTAAGAATAAGGGGTTGGCCATTTAGAACAGAGATGAGGAAAAACTTTTTTAGTCAGAAAGTTGTGAATCTGTGGAATTCTCTGCCTCAGAAGGCAGTGGAGGCCAATTCTCTGAATACATTCAAGAGAGAGCTAGATAGAGCTCTTAAGGATAGCGGAGTCAGGGGGTATGGGGAGAAAGCAGGAACGGGGTACTGATTGAGAATGATCAGCTATGATCACATTGAATGGCGGTGCGTACAGGCTCGAAGGGCCGAATGGCCTACTCCTGCACCTATTGTCTATTGTCTACTCTATCCATGTCTTTCATCATTTTATCCACCTATCAGGTTTTCCGTCAACCACTGGCGTTCCAGAGAAAACGCCCCAAGCCTGTCCAACCACTCACACAGTCATAGAGTCTTTCAGCATGGAAACAGGCCCTTCGGCCCAACTTTCCCACACCGGCTAACTTGCCAACACTGGTCCCATCAACACTAGTCCCACCCGTATCCCTCCAAACCTGTCCTAACCATGTGCCTGTCTAAATATTGCTTAAACATTGCCTCAACTACCTCCTCTAGCAGCTTGTTCCATACACCCACCGCTCTTTGTGTGAAAAAGTTCACCCTCGGGTTCCTATTAACCCTTTCGCCCCTCACCTGAAACCTATGTCCTCTGAATCTCGATCTCCTACTCTGGGCAGGAGACTCTGTGCGTCGACCCGATCTATTCCTCTCATGATTTTGTACACCTCTATAAGATCTCCCCTCATCCTCCTGCGCTCCAAGGAATAGAGACCCAGCCCGCTCAACCTCTCCCTGTAGCTCACACCCTCTAGTCCTGGCACCATCCTCGTAAATCCTCTCTGCACCCTTTCAAGCTTGACAATATCTTTCCTATAACACGGTGCCCAGAACCGAACACACTACTCTAAATGCGGTCTCACCCACCAGCGTCTTATACAACTGCAACATGACCTCCCAACTTCTACACTCAATGCTCTGACTGATGAAGGCCAATGTGCCAAAAGCCTTTTTGACCACCCGATCTACCTGCGACTCCACCTTCAAGGAACCATGCACCTGCACTCCTAGATCCCTCTGCTCCACAACACTCCCCAGAGGCCTTCCATTCACTGTGTGGGCCCTGCCCATGTTAGACCTCCCAAAATATAACACCTCACATTTCTCTGTGTTAAATTCTATCAACCGTTCCTCAGCCCACCTGCCCAATCGATCAAGGCCCTGCTGCAATCGTTCACAACCATCTTCTCTGTCTGCAAAACGGCCCACTTTTATTACAACCCAGCGCTATGAATATCGTCACGTAACGCTTGCTTTCCCCTTCTCTCCATCCCTCACCCACCCTAGTTCTCCGACCTGGGTGGTCTCTGTATCTCCCTGACTCTCCCTGACTCTCAGTCTGAAGAAGGGCCTCGACCCGAAACGTCACCCATTCCTTCTCTCCACAGATGTTGTCTGTCCTGCTGAGTTACTCCAGCATTTTGTGTCTAACTTCGGCGTAAACCTGTGTCTGCAGATTTGTGGTGGTGAGGCCTCGGCCAGGGGTCAGGGGTAGGGTCTAGGACTGTGCTAACCTCTCTCTCCCCCTCGTCCCTGAACCAGGAGCTCAGCACGGCCCACCCTGAGCTGTTGCTGAGGCCTGGGGGCTGGATTTGGGGCCTTGGGGTGAAGCCTGACCATGGACCATGGAGCCCAGCACGGCCCACACTGAGCTGCTGCTGCTGAGGCCTGGGGCCTGGGTCCTGGGGCTGGGTTTGGCGCCTGGGGGTAAAACCTGGGGCCTGGTGTTGAGGTCTGAGGCCTGGGGCCTGGGTTTGCGGCCTGGGTTTGAGGCCTGTGCGTGAAGCCAGAGGCCTGGGGGTGAAGCCAGAGGCCTGGGGGTGAAGCCTGAGTCCTGAGGGTGAAGCCTACTGGCTGGGCCATGGGTTTGTGGCCTGGGTTTTGGGCCTGTACTAACCTCTCCCCCCTCCCCCCCCCCCTCTCCCCCCTAGTGCCTGCGGCCCTGATCCCTGGAACCCAGCAAGGCCCACCCTGAGCTGCTGCTGCTGGGGCCTGGGGCCTGGGTTTGGGGTCTGGGAGTGAGGCCTGAGTTTGGGGCCTGGGTTTGAGGCCTGGGTTTGAGGCCTGGGGTTGAAGTCGGAGGCATGGGAGTAAAGCCTGCCTGGGGCCTGGGTTTGGGGTCTTGGAGTGAATCATGAGGCCTGGGTTTGAGACCTGGGATTGAAGCATGAGGCCTGGGTTTGGGGCCTGGGAGTGAGGCCTGGGGCCTGGGAGTGAGATCTGGGGCCTGGGTTAGGGATGTGGGAGTGAGGCATGAGCCCAGTGTTTGAGGCCTGGGTTTGGGGCCTGGGAGTGAAGCCTGTGGCCTGGGGCCTAGGTTTGGGGCCTGGGAGTGAGACCTGAGGCCTGGGTTTGGGGCCTGTGTTTGAGGCCTGGGGTTGAGGCCTGGGGCCTGGGTTTAGGGCCTGGGGGTGAAGCCTGGGGCCTGGTTTTGGGGCCTGGGGGTAAAGCCTGAGGCCTGGGGGCTGGTTTTGGGGCCTGGGGGTGAAGCCTGGGGCCTGGGTTTGAGGCCTGTGTTTGGGGCCTGTACTAACCTGTCTCCCCCTCTCTCCCCCAGTGCCTGCGGCCCTGACCCTGGAGCCCATCACGGCCCACCCCGAGCTGCTTCTGTCGGCCGACCTGTGCGGCGTGTGTCTGGGCGACACGTGGCGGGAGGTGCCGGACAACCCGGAGCGCTTCGACGACTGCGTGAGCGTGCTGTCGGCGCAGGGCTTCTCGTCGGGCCGCCATTACTGGCAGGTGGAGGTGGGCGGCAAGACCATGTGGGACGTGGGGCTGTGCCGCGAGTCGGTCAGCCGCAAGGGCAGCATCATCCTCTCGCCCGACGACGGCTTCTGGACCATCTGGCTGCGTAACGGCAGCGAGTACGAGGCCCTGTCCACCCCCTCGGCCCTGCTGTCCCTGCCCGCCCGGCCCGCCGCCATCGGGGTCTTCCTGGACTACGAGGGGGGCCACGTCTCCTTCTACAACGCCGACGACATGTCCCTCATCTACACCTTCTCTGACACCTTCAGCGAGAGACTCTTCCCCTACTTCAGCCCCGGAGAGAGTGACGGGGGAAAGAACGCCCAGCCCCTGCGCCTCTGCGGCCTACGCCTCTAGGCCTCGGGGATTTTTCACAGCAGAGATGAACTGACACCCCCCAACCCCCCCTCACTGGCGCCGATATGTTCATGCAGTACTGTGTAAAGGACTTCCTTTTCTCCCCGCCCACCCTTCCCATTCCCATTCCCCGCCCCCTTCCCATTCCCATTCCCATTCCCATTCCCATTCCCATTCCCATTCCCATTCCCATTCCCCTTCCCCTTCCCCTTCCCCTTTCCACTTTCCCTACAACCAAGAGGATGCAGGGATCGTGATTTATCTCTGGGACAGACTGGTGTGGGACTGGGGTGTGGGCCTGTATCGGCTTGTGTAGGCCTGGGACTGGGGCATGGGTTCTGGGGTCTGGGGCCTGTATGTGCCTGTGTAGGCCTGGGACTGGGGCCTGTATGGGCCTGTGTAGGCCTGGGACTGGGGCCTGTGTGGGCCTGGGACTGGGGTATGTTGCCTGTATGGGCCTGTGTGGGCCTGGGACTGGGGTATGTGGCCTGTATGGGCCTGGGACTGGGGTCCGGGGCCTGTGAGGGCTGGGATAGGGTTGTGGGCCTGGGATTGGTGTGAGGGCCTGGGACTGGGCTGTGAGGCGAGATTGAGCCTGTATAGGCCTGTATAGGCCTGGGTCTGGGGTGTGGGGCCTATATGGGTCTGTGTAGGCCTGGGACTGGGGTCTGGGGCTTGTATGGGCCTGTATGGGCCTATGTAGGCCTGAAAAGGCCTGTGTGGGCCTGGGACTCGGGTGTGGACCTGGGACTGGGGGCCTATCAGAGGGGCCTATCAGAGTTGTGACTACTTCAGTGGAAATACAGTGGTTCCTCTCCCTTGACTCTCACACCATTCATAGGAATAAAGGCGTGGACTATTTTCCAAATGGGGAGAGAATTCAGAAATCGGAGGTGCAAGGGGACTTGGAAGTTAGGGTTGCCAACTGTCCCGTATTAGCCGGGACATCCCGTATTTTGGGCTAAATTGGTTTGTCCCCTACGGGACCGCCTTTGTCCTGTATTAGGCCCGTGGGCCGCTGTAGGCCCGGACGCCGTAGGCCCGGACACTATAGGTCGGACAGTGTAGCTCCGGACAGTATAGGCCCGGAGGCCCGGGCGCCACCTAACTGAGGTTGCATAGCAACCCGCCTCCCGGCCCGGGCGGCCGCCATTGGTGGAGCAGGAGCATGTGGCCGCTGGCTGGGTGAGGTCACGTGGGGCGTGGGCGGGGCGGTGACGTCACCTTGTCCCTTATTTGGGTGCAAGATAGTTGGCAACCCTACTGAGGAAGGACGTGCTGGTGCAGGATTCCCAAAAACGTTAATTGGCAAGTCGAATCAGTAGTAAAGAAGGCAAACGCGGTGCTAACATTTATTTAAAGAGGGCTTGAATACAAAAAACAGCGCTGTAATGCTGAGGCTGTATAAGGCGCTGGTCGGGCCGCATTTGGAGCATTGTGAGCTATTCTGGGCCCCGTATCTGAGGAAGGACGTGCTGGCTCTAGAGAGGGTCCAGAGGAGGTTTACGAGAACGATCCCAGCAATGAATGGGTTAACCTACGATGAGCGTTTGTCGGCACTGGGCCTGTACTCGCTGGAGTTTAGAAGGATGAGGGGGGACCTCATTGAAACGTACAGAACAGTGAGCGGCCTGGATAGAGTGGATGTGGAGAGGATGTTTCCACTAGTGGGAGAGTCTAGGACCAGAGGGCACAGCCTCAGAATTAAAGGACATTCCTTCAGGAAGGAGATGAGGAGGAATTTCTTTAGTCAGAGGGCGGTGAATCTGTGGGATTCATTGCCACAGACGGCTGTGGAGGCCACAAGTCAGTGGGCATTTTGAAAGCAGAGATTGATCGATTCTTGATTAGTGCGGGTGTCAGGGGTTATGGGGAGAAGGCAGGAGAGTGGGGTTGAGAGGGAGAGATAGATGATGACAATGGCATGATAGATATGATGGGCCGAAGGGCCTGTTTCTCTGAGATGCCGAGAGAGAGAAAGGAAGTCGGCTTCCGGCAGCTGGTTTGGGCCCCGTATCTGAGGAAGGACGTGGTGGCTCTGGAGAGGGTCCAGGGGAGGTTCACGAGAATGAGTGGGTTAACCTACGATGAGCGTTTGACGGCACTGGGCCTGTACTCGCTGGAGTTTAGAAGGATGAGGGTTGGGGGGGGCTCATTGAAAATGGACAGTCCTCTCATGAGCTATAAACCGAGAGGGGGATAGTTTAATGGAGATTTGTGGGGTCAATCTTTCACACAGAGAGTGATGGGGGCCGAATGGCCTAATTCTGCTACTGTAACTTAACACCTGATGTGGAGGGAAGGGGAGGGGGTGCAAGTATTTAACTCTTGCAGGCTGTTCTCCCGCTCCCCACCTACCCAGCCTTGTTCCACTGTCCTCCTGATCAATTTTACCGCTTATAAGCCTCGTTGTCACCTACGGTTGCCAACTGTCCCGTATTAGCCGGGCTAACTTGGTTTGTCCCGTACGGGACCGCCCTTGTCCCATATTAGGCCCGGGGGGTGCTGTAGGCCCGGACGTTGTAGGCCCGAACACTGTAGGCCCGGACACTGTAGGCCCGAACACTGTAGGCCCGGACGCTGTAGGCCCGGACACTGTAGGCCCGGACACTGTAGGCCCCGACGCTGTAGGCCTGAACACTGTAGGCCTGGACACTGTAGGCCTGAACACTGTAGGCCTGGACACTGTAGGCCCAGACAGTGTAGGCCCAGACACTGTAGGCATGTGTGTGTGTGTGCGCGCATGTGAGTGTGTGCGCGTGTGTGCGCGCATGTGTGTGTGTGTGCGTGTGTGCGCGTATGTGTGTGTGTGTGTGCGTGTGTGTGTGTGGGCGCGCGCGCGAGTGCGTGTGGAGATTGCACCTTCTCCCCGTGACCGCGTGGGTTCCCTCCGGGTGCTCTGGTTTCCCTCCCACATCCCAAAGACGTGCGGGTTCAGTGGGTCGATCGCCCCGCTGTAAATTGCCCCCTGGTGCTTCAAGGAGTGGATGAGAGAGTGGGACAACGTGGAACTAGTGCCAATGGGCGATCGCTGGCCGGCGCGGACTCGGTGGGCCGAAGGGCCTGTTTCCGCGCTGCGTTTCTCAATCTCAATCGTGTGTGAGGTGTTACAGGTTAAACCAGGCCACGACCCGCACAGTGAGAGAGTTTTGGTGGACAGAGAGGGACTTGAGGATGTGAGAGTGTAGTTCCCCCGAGGCTCGTTGGCCCTGGTGTGTGGGTGAGGGGGGTAGCGGGGGGTGGGTGGGCAGGGGTTGATGGCTGTGTTTAGTCCGGCCTCACAGTGCTGCCTGCTTGTAACTGGGGTTCAATACTGGAGCACTACAATCCAGGAGAAGGCTCTGGAGTCGAATCCCGTATCATTCCAGTAAAGAGCGGATAGATTTTGCCGCCTCACAGCGCCAGAGACCCGTGTTCCATCCCGACTACGGGCGCCGTCTGTACGGAGTTTGCACGTTCTCCCCGTGACCTGCGTGGGTTTTCTCCGAGATCTACAGTTTCCTCCCACGCTCCAAAGACGTGCAGGTTTGTAGGTTAATTGGCTTCTGTAAAATTGCCCCCGGTGTGTGTAGGGTAGTGTTCGTGTGCGGGGATCGCTGGTCGGCGCGGACCCGGTGGGCCGAAGGGCCTGTTTCCGCGCTGTATCTCTGAACTAAACGAAGCCTAAACTAAAGACGGGGGCAGGTGTGTCAGGCCTCAGGTAACGGAGGGAGAGTTTGGGGCGGAAGATAGACACAAAAAGCCGGAGTAACTCAGCGGGACAGGCAGCATCTCTGGAGAGAAGGAATGGGTGACGTTTGGGGTCGAGACCCTTCTTCAGACTGAGAGTCAGGGGAGATATAGACGGTACTTAGGACAAATGAACGAAAGATCATTCAAAAAGCAGCCATGATCAAGGAAAGGTGGAGCTCACAATGGTCCATTGTTGGCTGAGGGATAGGTGGTAACGACAGTGGAACCCAACAGGCCGACAGCGAAACTAGTCCGACGACTAGGGTGGGGGAGGGGATGGAGAGAGAGGGAATGCCGGGGCTACTTGAAGTTGGAGACGTCAATGTTCATACCGCTGGGGTGTAAGCCGCCCAAGCGAAATATGAGGTGCTGTTCCTCCAATTTGCGCTGGGCCTCACTCTGACAGTGGAGGAGGCCCAGGACAGAAAGGTCAGTGCGGGAGTGGGAGGGGGGAAGGGGGATTTAAAGTGTTTGGCAACTAGGAGATTGGTAGGGGGGGTGGGGGGGGGGGCTGGAATAGGCTCGAGGGGCCGAACTGCCACGTAAGTAAGGGGCCGGCGAATCCTTCCATCAGAGGCACTCGGAGGGAGTGGGGTCCCCATTTAATCCCAGTTGAGGGTCGCGGCCTCACATGCACCACCCGGTGAGATGGTGCAGATTGTCCCATAAGGTATGCAAAGGGTCACCACGTGAAGGGCACGGACAAAGTCACACAGAATCCCCCACCTCTCTTCCCAGGCGGTCGATGCCTGGTCCAACTGCATTCTTTTTTCCTCGCTAAACGAGAACACAGACAAAAATGTGTGGGACGGTCTTAATATGTGCATGAAACTGTGTTTCCTGGGAGTTTAATACAACTAACTGGTCGGTGTAGTGTACGGAATCAAAACTGTATATCTCAGGATTTGTCAGAGAATAAAAAATGTTATTTTGAAGCATAATGAAAGAATGAATGAATGGTTTATTGTCACATCGAGTGATACAGCGTGGAAACAGGCCCCTCAGCCCAACTTGCCCACACTGGCCAACATGTCCCATCTACACTAGTCCCACCTGCCCATATCATATCATATCATATCATCATATCATATATATACAGCCGGAAACAGGCCTTTTCGGCCCACCAAGTCCGCGCCGCCCAGCGATCCCCGCACATTAACACTATCCTACACACACTAGGGACAATTTTTACATTTACCCAGCCAATTAACCTACATACCTGTACGTCTTTGGAGAGTGGGAGGAAACCGAAGATCTCGGAGAAAACCCACGCAGGTCACGGGGAGAACGTACAAACTCCTTACAGTGCAGCACCCGTAGTCAGGATCGAACCTGAGTCTCCAAACCTGTCCGATCTATCCATGTACCTGTCTAACTGTTTCTTAAACGTTGGGTTAGTCCCAGCGTCAACTACCTCCCCTGGCAGCTCGTTCCACACACCCACCTGCCTCTGTGTGGAAAAGTTACCCGTCAGATCCCTATTAACCTTTTCCCCTTCACCTTGAACCTGTGTCCTCTAGTCCTTGATTCCCCCACTCTGGGCAAGAGACTCTGTGCGTCTACCCGATCTATTCCTCTCATGATTTTACATACCTCTCTAAGATCACTATTGAGGGCGTGCAGCGTAGGTTCACCAGGTTAATTCCCGGAATGGCGGGACTGTCATATGTTGAAAGACTGGAGCGACTAGGTTTGTATACACTGGAATTTAGAAGGATGAGAGGGGATCTTATCGAAACGTATAAAATTATTAAGGGGTTGGACACGTTAGAGGCAGGAAACATGTTCCCAATGTTGGGGGAGTCCAGAACTAGGGGCACAGTTTAAGAATAAGGGGTAGGCCATTTAGAACAGAGATGAGGAAAAACATTTTTAGTCAGAGAGTTGTGAATCTGTGGAATTCTCTGCCTCAGAAGGCAGTGGAGGCCAATTCTCTGAATGCATTCAAGAGAGAGCTAGATAGAGCTCTTAAGGATAGCGGAGTCAGGGGGTATGGGGAGAGGGCAGGAACGGGGTACTGATTGAGAATGATCAGCCATGATCACATTGAATGCAGGTGCTGGCTCGAAGGGCCGAATGGCCTTCTCCTGCACCTATTTTCTATTGTCTATTGTCTATTATCACCCTTCATCCTCCTGCGCTCGAGGTACTGCCAAGTGTGGACTAGTCAATGGAAGGGATTGTTTTCGTTTGGCTTATTATTGTCACATGTACCGAGGAACAGTGAAAAGCTCGTTCCGTGTGCTAGCCAGCCTTCCTACGATAATGAGTAAAATCGTACGCGAGGAAAAGAGGAAATCAGTAGCAACAAACTCCCATCATCGGTTAACCCAGGAATGAGTGGGTTAACATGATGAGCGTTTGTTGGCACTGGGCCTGTACTCGTTGGGGTTTGGAAGGATGAGGGGGGGACCTGATTGAAACGTACAGAACAGTGAGCGGCCTGGATAGAGTGGATGTGGAGAGGGTGTTTCCACTAGTGGGAGAGTCTAGGACCAGAGGGCACGGCCTCAGAATTAAAGGACATTCGTTTAGGAAGGAGATGAGGAGGAATTTCTTTAGTCAGAGGGCGGTGAATCTGTGGGATTCATTGCCACAGACGGCTGTGGAGGCCACAAGTCAGTGGGCATTTTGAAAGCAGAGATGGATAGATTCTTGATTAGTGCGGGTGTCAGGGGTTATGGGGAGAAGGCAGGAGAGTGGGGTTGAGAGGGAGAGAGAGATGATGACAATGGCATGATAGATATGATGGGCCGAAGGGCCTGTTTCTCTGTGATGCCGAGAGAGAAAGGAAGTTGGCTTCCGGCAGCTGGTTTGGGCCCCGTATCTGAGGAAGGATGTGCTGGCTCTGGAGAGGGTCGAGGGAGGTTCACGAGAATGAGTGGGTTAACCTATGATGAGCGTTTGACGGCACTGGGGGTTGGGGGGGCTCATTGAAAATGGACAGTCCTCTCATGAGCTATAAGCCGAGAGGGGGATAGTTTAATGGAGATTTGTGGGGTCAATCTTTCACACAGAGAGTGATGGGGGCCGAATGGCCTAATTCTGCTCCTGTAACTTAACACCTGATGTGGAGGGAAGGGGAGGGGGTGCAAGTATTTAACTCTTGCAGGCTGTTCTCCCGCTCCCCACCTACCCAGCCTTGTTCCACTGTCCTCCTGATCAATTTTACCGCTTATACGCCTCGTTGTCACCTACGGTTGCCAACTGTCCCGTATTAGCCGGGCTAACTTGGTTTGTCCCGTACGGGACCGCCCTTGTCCCATATTAGGCCCGGGGGGGTGCTGTAGGCCCGGACGCTGTAGGCCTGAACACTGTAGGCCCGGACACTGCAGGCCCGGACGCTGTAGGCCCGGACGTTGTAGGCCCGAACACTGTAGGCCCGGACACTGTAGGCCCGAACACTGTAGGCCCGGACGCTGTAGGCCCGGACACTGTAGGCCCGGACGCTGTAGGCCCGGACACTGTAGGCCCCGACGCTGTAGGCCTGAACACTGTAGGCCCGGACACTGTAGGCCCGGACGCTGTAGACCCGGACACTGTAGGCCCCGACGCTGTAGGCCTGAACACTGTAGGCCTGGACACTGTAGGCCCAGACAGTGTAGGCCCAGACACTGTAGGCATGTGTGTGTGTGTGCGCGCATGTGAGTGTGTGCGCGTGTGTGCGCGTGTGTGCGCGCATGTGTGTGTGTGTGCGTGTGTGCGCGCATGTGTGTGTGTATGCGTGTGTGTGTGTGGGCGCGCGCGCGAGTGCGTGTGGAGATTGCACCTTCTCCCCGTGACCGCGTGGGTTTCCTCCGGGTGCTCTGGTTTCCCTCCCACATCCCAAAGACGTGCGGGTTCAGTGGGTCGATCGCCCCGCTGTAAATTGCCCCCTGGTGCTTCAAGGAGTGGATGAGAGAGTGGGACAACGTGGAACTAGTGCCAATGGGCGATCGCTGGCCGGCGCGGACTCGGTGGGCCGAAGGGCCTGTTTCCGCGCTGCGTTTCTCAATCTCAATCATGTGTGAGGTGTTACAGGTTAAACCAGGCCACGACCCGCACAGTGAGAGAGTTTTGGTGGACAGAGAGGGACTTGAGGATGTGAGAGTGTAGTTCCCCCGAGGCTCGTTGGCCCTGGTTTGTGGGTGAGGGGGGTAGCGGGGGGTGGGTGGGCAGGGGTTGATGGCTGTGTTTAGTCCGGCCTCACAGTGCTGCCTGCTTGTAACTGGGGTTCAATACTGGAGCACTACAATCCAGGAGATGGCTCTGGAGTCGAATCCCGTATCATTCCAGTAAAGAGCGGATAGATTTTGCCGCCTCACAGCGCCAGAGACCCGTGTTCCATCCCGACTACGGGCGCCGTCTGTACAGAGTTTGCACGTTCTCCCCGTGACCTGCGTGGGTTTTCTCCGAGATCTTCGGTTTCCTCCCACGCTCCAAAGACGTGCAGGTTTTTAGGTTAATTGGCTTCTGTAAAATTGCCCCCGGTGTGTGTCGGGTAGTGTTCGTGTGCGGGGATCGCTGGTCGGCGCGGACCCGGTGGGCCGAAGGGCCTGTTTCCGCGCTGTATCTCTGAACTAAACGAAGCCTAAACTAAAGACGGGGGCAGGTGTGTCAGGCCTCAGGTAACGGAGGGAGAGTTTGGGGCGGAAGATAGACACAAAAAGCCGGAGTAACTCAGCGGGACAGGCAGCATCTCTGGAGAGAAGGAATGGGTGACGTTTGGGGTCGAGACCCTTCTTCAGACTGAGAGTCAGGGGAGATATAGACGGTACTTAGGACAAATGAACGAAAGATAATTCAAAAAGCAGCCATGATCAAGGAAAGGTGGAGCTCACAATGGTCCATTGTTGGCTGAGGGATAGGTGGTAACGACAGTGGAACCCAACAGGCTGACAGCGAAACTAGTCCGACGACTAGGGTGGGGGAGGGGATGGAGAGAGAGGGAATGCCGGGGCTACTTGAAGTTGGAGAAGTCAATGTTCATACCGCTGGGGTGTAAGCCGCCCAAGCGAAATATGAGGTGCTGTTCCTCCAATTTGCGCTGGGCCTCACTCTGACAGTGGAGGAGGCCCAGGACAGAAAGGTCAGTGCGGGAGTGGGAGGGGGGGAAGGGGGATTTAAAGTGTTTGGCAACTAGGAGATTGGGAGGGGGGGGGGGCTGGAATAGGCTCGAGGGGCCGAACTGCCACGTAAGTAAGGGGCCGGCGAATCCTTCCGTCAGAGGCACTCGGAGGGAGTGAAGCCCCCATTTAATCCCAGTTGAGGGTCGCGGCCTCACATGCACCACCCGGTGAGATGGTGCAGATTGTCCCATAAGGTATGCAAAGGGTCACCACGCGAAGGGCACACAGAATCCCCCACTTCTCTTCCCAGGCGGTCGATGCCCGGTCCAACTGCATTCTTTTTTCTTCGCTAAACGAGAACACAGACAAAAATGTGTGGGACGGTCTTAATATGTGCATGAAACTGTGTTTCCTGGGAGTTTAATACAACTAACTGGTCGGTGTAGTGTACGGAATCAAAACTGTATATCTCAGGATTTGTCAGAGAATAAAAAATGTTATTTTGAAGCATAATGAAAGAATGAATGAATGGTTTATTGTCACATCGAGTGATACAGCGTGGAAACAGGCCCCTCGGCCCAACTTGCCCACACTGGCCAACATGTCCCATCTACACTAGTCCCACCTGCCCATATCATATCATATCATATCATCATATCATATATATACAGCCGGAAAAAGGCCTTTTCGGCCCACCAAGTCCGCGCCGCCCAGCGATCCCCGCACATTAACACTATCCTACACACACTAGGGACAATTTTTACATTTACCCAGCCAATTAACCTACATACCTGTACGTCTTTGGAGAGTGGGAGGAAACCGAAGATCTCGGAGAAAACCCACGCAGGTCACGGGGAGAACGTACAAACTCCTTACAGTGCAGCACCCGTAGTCAGGATCGAACCTGAGTCTCCAAACCTGTCCGATCTATCCATGTACCTGTCTAACTGTTTCTTAAACGTTGGGTTAGTCCCAGCGTCAACTACCTCCCCTGGCAGCTCGTTCCACACACCCACCTGCCTCTGTGTGGAAAAGTTACCCGTCAGATCCCTATTAACCTTTTCCCCTTCACCTTGAACCTGTGTCCTCTAGTCCTTGATTCCCCCACTCTGGGCAAGAGACTCTGTGCGTCTACCCGATCTATTCCTCTCATGATTTTACATACCTCTCTAAGATCACTATTGAGGGCGTGCAGCGTAGGTTCACCAGGTTAATTCCCGGAATGGCGGGACTGTCATATGTTGAAAGACTGGAGCGACTAGGTTTGTATACACTGGAATTTAGAAGGATGAGAGGGGATCTTATCGAAACGTATAAAATTATTAAGGGGTTGGACACGTTAGAGGCAGGAAACATGTTCCCAATGTTGGGGGAGTCCGGAACTAGGGGCACAGTTTAAGAATAAGGGGTCGGCCATTTAGAACAGAGATGAGGAAAAACTTTTTTAGTCAGAGAGTTGTGAATCTGTGGAATTCTCTGCCTCAGAAGGCAGTGGAGGCCAATTCTCTGAATGCATTCAAGAGAGAGCTAGATAGAGCTCTTAAGGATAGCGGAGTCAGGGGGTATGGGGAGAGGGCAGGAACGGGGTACTGATTGAGAATGATCAGCCATGATCACATTGAATGCAGGTGCTGGCTCGAAGGGCCGAATGGCCTTCTCCTGCACCTATTTTCTATTGTCTATTGTCTATTATCACCCTTCATCCTCCTGCGCTCGAGGTACTGCCAAGTGTGGACTAGTCAATGGAAGGGATTGTTTTCGTTTGGCTTATTATTGTCACATGTACCGAGGAACAGTGAAAAGCTCGTTCCGTGTGCTAGCCAGCCTTCCTACGATAATGAGTAAAATCGTACGCGAGGAAAAGAGGAAATCAGTAGCAACAAACTCCCATCATCGGTTAACCCAGGAATGAGTGGGTTAACATGATGAGCGTTTGTTGGCACTGGGCCTGTAGTCGTTGGGGTTTGGAAGGATGAGGGGGGGACCTGATTGAAACGTACAGAACAGTGAGCGGCCTGGATAGAGTGGATGTGGAGAGGGTGTTTCCACTAGTGGGAGAGTCTAGGACCAGAGGGCACGGCCTCAGAATTAAAGGACATTCGTTTAGGAAGGAGATGAGGAGGAATTTCTTTAGTCAGAGGGCGGTGAATCTGTGGGATTCATTGCCACAGACGGCTGTGGAGGCCACAAGTCAGTGGGCATTTTGAAAGCAGAGATGGATAGATTCTTGATTAGTGCGGGTGTCAGGGGTTATGGGGAGAAGGCAGGAGAGTGGGGTTGAGAGGGAGAGAGAGATGATGACAATGGCATGATAGATATGATGGGCCGAAGGGCCTGTTTCTCTGTGATGCCGAGAGAGAAAGGAAGTTGGCTTCCGGCAGCTGGTTTGGGCCCCGTATCTGAGGAAGGATGTGCTGGCTCTGGAGAGGGTCGAGGGAGGTTCACGAGAATGAGTGGGTTAACCTATGATGAGCGTTTGACGGCACTGGGGGTTGGGGGGGCTCATTGAAAATGGACAGTCCTCTCATGAGCTATAAGCCGAGAGGGGGATAGTTGAATGGAGATTTGTGGGGTAAATCTTTCACACAGAGAGTGATGGGGGCCGAATGGCCTAATTCTGCTCCTGTAAATTAACACCTGATGTGGAGGGAAGGGGAGGGGGTGGAAGTATTTAACTCTTGCAGGCTGTTCTCCCGCTCCCCACCTACCCAGCCTTGTTCCACTGTCCTCCTGATCAATTTTACCGCTTATACGCCTCATTGTCACCTACGGTTGCCAACTGTCCCGTATTAGCCGGGCTAACTTGGTTTGTCCCGTACGGGACCGCCCTTGTCCCATATTAGGCCCGGGGGGTGCTGAAGGCCCGGACGCTGTAGGCCTGAACACTGTAGGCCCGGACACTGTAGGCCCGGACGCTGTAGGCCCGGACGTTGTAGGCCCGAACACTGTAGGCCCGGACACTGTAGGCCCGAACACTGTAGGCCCGGACGCTGCAGGCCCGGACACTGTAGGCCCGGACGCTGTAGGCCCGGACACTGTAGGCCCCGACGCTGTAGGCCTGAACACTGTAGGCCCGGACACTGTAGGCCCGGACGCTGTAGACCCGGACACTGTAGGCCCCGACACTGTAGGCCTGAACACTGTAGGCCTGGACACTGTAGGCCCAGACAGTGTAGCCCCAGACACTGTAGGCATGTGTGTGTGTGTGCGCGCGTGTGAGTGTGTGCGCGTGTGTGCGCGCATGTGTGTGTGTGTGCGTGTGTGCGCGTATGTGTGTGTGTGTGCGTGTGTGCGTGCGCGCGAGTGCGTGTGGAGATTGCACCTTCTCCCCGTGACCGCGTGGGATTCCTCCGGGTGCTCTGGTTTCCCTCCCACATCCCAAAGACGTGCGGGTTCAGTGGGTCGATCGCCCCGCTGTAAATTGCCCCCTGGTGCTTCAAGGAGTGGATGAGAGAGTGGGACAACGTGGAACTAGTGCCAATGGGCGATCGCTGGCCGGCGCGGACTCGGTGGGCCGAAGGGCCTGTTTCCGCGCTGCGTTTCTCAATCTCAATCGTGTGTGAGGTGTTACAGGTTAAACCAGGCCACGACCCGCACACTGAGAGAGTTTTGGTGGACAGAGAGGGACTTGAGGATGTGAGAGTGTAGTTCCCCCGAGGCTCGTTGGCCCTGGTGTGTGGGTGAGGGGGGACCTGGGGGGGGGGCAGGGGTTGATGGCTGTGTTTAGTCCGGCCTCACAGTGCTGCCTGCTTGTAACTGGGGTTCAATACTGGAGCACTACAATCCAGGAGAAGGCTCTGGAGTCGAATCCCGTATCATTCCAGTAAAGAGCGGATAGATTTTGCCGCCTCACAGCGCCAGAGACCCGTGTTCCATCCCGACTACGGGCGCCGTCTGTACGGAGTTTGCACGTTCTCCCCGTGACCTGCGTGGGTTTTCTCCGAGATCTTCGGTTTCCTCCCACGCTCCAAAGACGTGCAGGTTTGTAGGTTAATTGGCTTCTGTAAAATTGCCCCCGGTGTGTGTAGGGTAGTGTTCGTGTGCGGGGATCGCTGGTCGGCGCGGACCCGGTGGGCCGAAGGGCCTGTTTCCGCGCTGTATCTCTGAACTAAACGAAGCCTAAACTAAAGACGGGGGCAGGTGTGTCAGGCCTCAGGTAACGGAGGGAGAGTTTGGGGCGGAAGATAGACACAAAAAGCCGGAGTAACTCAGCGGGACAGGCAGCATCTCTGGAGAGAAGGAATGGGTGACGTTTGGGGTCGAGACCCTTCTTCAGACTGAGAGTCAGGGGAGATATAGACGGTACTTAGGACAAATGAACGAAAGATCATTCAAAAAGCAGCCATGATCAAGGAAAGGTGGAGCTCACAATGGTCCATTGTTGGCTGAGGGATAGGTGGTAACGACAGTGGAACCCAACAGGCCGACAGCGAAACTAGTCCGACGACTAGGGTGGGGGAGGGGATGGAGAGAGAGGGAATGCCGGGGCTACTTGAAGTTGGAGACGTCAATGTTCATACCGCTGGGGTGTAAGCCGCCCAAGCGAAATATGAGGTGCTGTTCCTCCAATTTGCGCTGGGCCTCACTCTGACAGTGGAGGAGGCCCAGGACAGAAAGGTGAGTGCGGGAGTGGGAGGGGGGGAAGGGGGATTTAAAGTGTTTGGCAACTAGGAGATTGGGAGGGGGGGGGGGGCTGGAATAGGCTCGAGGGGCCGAACTGCCACGTAAGTAAGGGGCCGGCGAATCCTTCCGTCAGAGGCACTCGGAGGGAATGGAGTCCCCATTTAATCCCAGTTGAGGGTCGCGGCCTCACATGCACCACCCGGTGAGATGGTGCAGATTGTCCCATAAGGTATGCAAAGGGTCACCACGTGAAGGGCACGGACAAAGTCACACAGAATCCCCCACCTCTCTTCCCAGGCGGTCGATGCCTGGTCCAA
Organism: Rhinoraja longicauda; assembly: GCF_053455715.1. Classification (NCBI taxonomy): domain Eukaryota; kingdom Metazoa; phylum Chordata; class Chondrichthyes; order Rajiformes; family Arhynchobatidae; genus Rhinoraja; species Rhinoraja longicauda. The sequence continues at coordinate 20,741,410 of NC_135971.1, read as the reverse complement.
CTGCATTCTTTTTTCCTCGCTAAACGAGAACACAGACAAAAATGTGTGGGACGGTCTTAATATGTGCATGAAACTGTGTTTCCTGGGAGTTTAATACAACTAACTGGTCGGTGTAGTGTACGGAATCAAAACTGTATATCTCAGGATTTCGGAGAAAACCCACGCAGGTCACGGGGAGAACGTACAAACTCCTTACAGTGCAGCACCCGTAGTCAGGATCGAACCTGAGTCTCCAAACCTGTCCGATCTATCCATGTACCTGTCTAACTGTTTCTTAAACGTTGGGTTAGTCCCAGCGTCAACTACCTCCCCTGGCAGCTCGTTCCACACACCCACCTGCCTCTGTGTGGAAAAGTTACCCGTCAGATCCCTATTAACCTTTTCCCCTTCACCTTGAACCTGTGTCCTCTAGTCCTTGATTCCCCCACTCTGGGCAAGAGACTCTGTGCGTCTACCCGATCTATTCCTCTCATGATTTTACATACCTCTCTAAGATCACTATTGAGGGCGTGCAGCGTAGGTTCACCAGGTTAATTCCCGGAATGGCGGGACTGTCATATGTTGAAAGACTGGAGCGACTAGGTTTGTATACACTGGAATTTAGAAGGATGAGAGGGGATCTTATCGAAACGTATAAAATTATTAAGGGGTTGGACACGTTAGAGGCAGGAAACATGTTCCCAATGTTGGGGGAGTCCAGAACTAGGGGCACAGTTTAAGAATAAGGGGTAGGCCATTTAGAACAGAGATGAGGAAAAACTTTTTTAGTCAGAGAGTTGTGAATCTGTGGAATTCTCTGCCTCAGAAGGCAGTGGAGGCCAATTCTCTGAATGCATTCAAGAGAGAGCTAGATAGAGCTCTTAAGGATAGCGGAGTCAGGGGGTATGGGGAGAGGGCAGGAACAGGGTACTGATTGAGAATGATCAGCCATGATCACATTGAATGCAGGTGCTGGCTCGAAGGGCCGAATGGCCTTCTCCTGCACCTATTTTCTATTGTCTATTGTCTATTATCACCCTTCATCCTCCTGCGCTCGAGGTACTGCCAAGTGTGGACTAGTCAATGGAAGGGATTGTTTTCGTTTGGTTTATTATTGTCACATGTACCGAGGAACAGTGAAAAGCTCGTTCCGTGTGCTAGCCAGCCTTCCTACGATAATGAGTAAAATCGTACGCGAGGAAAAGAGGAAATCAGTAGCAACAAACTCCCATCATCGGTTAACCCAGGAATGAGTGGGTTAACATGATGAGCGTTTGTTGGCACTGGGCCTGTACTCGTTGGGGTTTGGAAGGATGAGGCGGGGACCTGATTGAAACGTACAGAACAGTGAGCGGCCTGGATAGAGTGGATGTGGAGAGGGTGTTTCCACTAGTGGGAGAGTCTAGGACCAGAGGGCACGGCCTCAGAATTAAAGGACATTCCTTCAGGAAGGAGATGAGGAGGAATTTCTTTAGTCAGAGGGCGGTGAATCTGTGGGATTCATTGCCACAGACGGCTGTGGAGGCCACAAGTCAGTGGGCATTTTGAAAGCAGAGATGGATAGATTCTTGATTAGTGCGGGTGTCAGGGGTTATGGGGAGAAGGCAGGAGAGTGGGGTTGAGAGGGAGAGATAGATGATGACAATGGCATGATAGATATGATGGGCCGAAGGGCCTGTTTCTCTGAGATGCTGAGAGAGAAAGGAAGTCGGCTTCCGGCAGCTGGTTTGGGCCCCGTATCTGAGGAAGGACGTGCTGGCTCTGGAGAGGGTCCAGGGGAGGTTCACGAGAACGATCCCAGGAATGAGTGGGTTAACCCATGATGAGCGTTTGTCGGCACTGGGCCTGTACTCGCTGAAAATGGACAGTCCTCTCATGAGCTATAAGCTGAGAGGGGGATAGTTTAATGGAGATTTGTGGGGTAAATCTTTCACACAGAGAGTGATGGGGGCCGAATGGCCTAATTCTGCTCCTGTAAATTAACACCTGATGTGGAGGGAAGGGGAGGGGGTGGAAGTATTTAACTCTTGCAGGCTGTTCTCCCGCTCCCCACCTACCCAGCCTTGTTCCACTGTCCTCCTGATCAATTTTACCGCTTATACGCCTCATTGTCACCTACGGTTGCCAACTGTCCCGTATTAGCCGGGCTAACTTGGTTTGTCCCGTACGGGACCGCCCTTGTCCCATATTAGGCCCGGGGGGTGCTGAAGGCCCGGACGCTGTAGGCCTGAACACTGTAGGCCCGGACACTGTAGGCCCGGACGCTGTAGGCCCGGACGTTGTAGGCCCGAACACTGTAGGCCCGGACACTGTAGGCCCGAACACTGTAGGCCCGGACGCTGCAGGCCCGGACACTGTAGGCCCGGACGCTGTAGGCCCGGACACTGTAGGCCCCGACGCTGTAGGCCTGAACACTGTAGGCCCGGACACTGTAGGCCCGGACGCTGTAGACCCGGACACTGTAGGCCCCGACACTGTAGGCCTGAACACTGTAGGCCTGGACACTGTAGGCCCAGACAGTGTAGCCCCAGACACTGTAGGCATGTGTGTGTGTGTGCGCGCGTGTGAGTGTGTGCGCGTGTGTGCGCGCATGTGTGTGTGTGTGCGTGTGTGCGCGTATGTGTGTGTGTGTGCGTGTGTGCGTGCGCGCGAGTGCGTGTGGAGATTGCACCTTCTCCCCGTGACCGCGTGGGATTCCTCCGGGTGCTCTGGTTTCCCTCCCACATCCCAAAGACGTGTGGGTTCAGTGGGTCGATCGCCCCGCTGTAAATTGCCCCCTGGTGCTTCAAGGAGTGGATGAGAGAGTGGGACAACGTAGAACTAGTGCCAATGGGCGATCGCTGGCCGGCGCGGACTCGGTGGGCCGAAGGGCCTGTTTCCGCGCTGCGTTTCTCAATCTCAATCGTGTGTGAGGTGTTACAGGTTAAACCAGGCCACGACCCGCACACTGAGAGAGTTTTGGTGGACAAAGAGGGACTTGAGGATGTGAGAGTGTAGTTCCCACGAGGCTCGTTGGCCCTGGTGTGTGGGTGAGGGGGGACCTGGGGGGGGGGGGGGCAGGGGTTGATGGCTGTGTTTAGTCCGGCCTCACAGTGCTGCCTGCTTGTAACTGGGGTTCAATACTGGAGCACTACAATCCAGGAGAAGGCTCTGGAGTCGAATCCCGTATCATTCCAGTAAAGAGCGGATAGATTTTGCCGCCTCACAGCGCCAGAGACCCGTGTTCCATCCCGACTACGGGCGCCGTCTGTACGGAGTTTGCACGTTCTCCCCGTGACCTGCGTGGGTTTTCTCCGAGATCTTCGGTTTCCTCCCACGCTCCAAAGACGTGCAGGTTTGTAGGTTAATTGGCTTCTGTAAAATTGCCCCCGGTGTGTGTAGGGTAGTGTTCGTGTGCGGGGATCGCTGGTCGGCGCGGACCCGGTGGGCCGAAGGGCCTGTTTCCGCGCTGTATCTCTGAACTAAACGAAGCCTAAACTAAAGACGGGGGCAGGTGTGTCAGGCCTCAGGTAACGGAGGGAGAGTTTGGGGCGGAAGATAGACACAAAAAGCCGGAGTAACTCAGCGGGACAGGCAGCATCTCTGGAGAGAAGGAATGGGTGACGTTTGGGGTCGAGACCCTTCTTCAGACTGAGAGTCAGGGGAGATATAGACGGTACTTAGGACAAATGAACGAAAGATCATTCAAAAAGCAGCCATGATCAAGGAAAGGTGGAGCTCACAATGGTCCATTGTTGGCTGAGGGATAGGTGGTAACGACAGTGGAACCCAACAGGCCGACAGCGAAACTAGTCCGACGACTAGGGTGGGGGAGGGGATGGAGAGAGAGGGAATGCCGGGGCTACTTGAAGTTGGAGACGTCAATGTTCATACCGCTGGGGTGTAAGCCGCCCAAGCGAAATATGAGGTGCTGTTCCTCCAATTTGCGCTGGGCCTCACTCTGACAGTGGAGGAGGCCCAGGACAGAAAGGTGAGTGCGGGAGTGGGAGGGGGGGAAGGGGGATTTAAAGTGTTTGGCAACTAGGAGATTGGGAGGGGGGGGGGGGGCTGGAATAGGCTCGAGGGGCCGAACTGCCACGTAAGTAAGGGGCCGGCGAATCCTTCCGTCAGAGGCACTCGGAGGGAATGGAGTCCCCATTTAATCCCAGTTGAGGGTCGCGGCCTCACATGCACCACCCGGTGAGATGGTGCAGATTGTCCCATAAGGTATGCAAAGGGTCACCACGTGAAGGGCACGGACAAAGTCACACAGAATCCCCCACCTCTCTTCCCAGGCGGTCGATGCCTGGTCCAACTGCATTCTTTTTTCCTCGCTAAACGAGAACACAGACAAAAATGTGTGGGACGGTCTTAATATGTGCATGAAACTGTGTTTCCTGGGAGTTTAATACAACTAACTGGTCGGTGTAGTGTACGGAATCAAAACTGTATATCTCAGGATTTGTCAGAGAATAAAAAATGTTATTTTGAAGCATAATGAAAGAATGAATGAATGGTTTATTGTCACATCGAGTGATACAGCGTGGAAACAGGCCCCTCGGCCCAACTTGCCCACACTGGCCAACATGTCCCATCTACACTAGTCCCACCTGCCCATATCATATCATATCATATCATCATATCATATATATACAGCCGGAAACAGGCCTTTTCGGCCCACCAAGTCCGCGCCGCCCAGCGATCCCCGCACATTAACACTATCCTACACACACTAGGGACAATTTTTACATTTACCCAGCCAATTAACCTACATACCTGTACGTCTTTGGAGAGTGGGAGGAAACCGAAGATCTCGGAGAAAACCCACGCAGGTCACGGGGAGAACGTACAAACTCCTTACAGTGCAGCGCCCGTAGTCAGGATCGAACCTGAGTCTCCAAACCTGTCCGATCTATCCATGTACCTGTCTAACTGTTTCTTAAACGTTGGGTTAGTCCCAGCGTCAACTACCTCCCCTGGCAGCTCGTTCCACACACCCACCTGCCACTGTGTGGAAAAGTTACCCGTCAGATCCCTATTAACCTTTTCCCCTTCACCTTGAACCTGTGTCCTCTAGTCCTTGATTCCCCCACTCTGGGCAAGAGACTCTGTGCGTCTACCCGATCTATTCCTCTCATGATTTTACATACCTCTCTAAGATCACTATTGAGGGCGTGCAGCGTAGGTTCACTAGGTTAATTCCCGGAATGGCGGGACTGTCATATGTTGAAAGACTGGAGCGACTAGGTTTGTATACACTGGAATTTAGAAGGATGAGAGGGGATCTTATCGAAACGTATAAAATTATTAAGGGGTTGGACACGTTAGAGGCAGGAAACATGTTCCCAATGTTGGGGGAGTCCAGAACTAGGGGCACAGTTTAAGAATAAGGGGTAGGCCATTTAGAACAGAGATGAGGAAAAACTTTTTTAGTCAGAGAGTTGTGAATCTGTGGAATTCTCTGCCTCAGAAGGCAGTGGAGGCCAATTCTCTGAATGCATTCAAGAGAGAGCTAGATAGAGCTCTTAAGGATAGCGGAGTCAGGGGGTATGGGGAGAGGGCAGGAACGGGGTACTGATTGAGAATGATCAGCCATGATCACATTGAATGCAGGTGCTGGCTCGAAGGGCCGAATGGCCTTCTCCTGCACCTATTTTCTATTGTCTATTGTCTATTATCACCCTTCATCCTCCTGCGCTCGAGGTACTGCCAAGTGTGGACTAGTCAATGGAAGGGATTGTTTTCGTTTGGCTTATTATTGTCACATGTACCGAGGAACAGTGAAAAGCTCGTTCCGTGTGCTAGCCAGCCTTCCTACGATAATGAGTAAAATCGTACGCGAGGAAAAGAGGAAATCAGTAGCAACAAACTCCCATCATCGGTTAACCCAGGAATGAGTGGGTTAACATGATGAGCGTTTGTTGGCACTGGGCCTGTACTCGTTGGGGTTTGGAAGGATGAGGGGGGACCTGATTGAAACGTACAGAACAGTGAGCGGCCTGGATAGAGTGGATGTGGAGAGGATGTTTCCACTAGTGGGAGAGTCTAGGACCAGAGGGCACGGCCTCAGAATTAAAGGACATTCCTTCAGGAAGGAGATGAGGAGGAATTTCTTTAGTCAGAGGGCGGTGAATCTGTGGGATTCATTGCCACAGACGGCTGTGGAGGCCACAAGTCAGTGGGCATTTTGAAAGCAGAGATGGATAGAGTCTTGATCAGTGCGGGTGTCAGGGGTTATGGGGAGAAGGCAGGAGGGTGGGGTTGAGAGGGAGAGATAGATGATGACAATGGCATGATAGATATGATGGGCCGAAGGGCCTGTTTCTCTGAGATGCCGAGAGAGAGAAAGGAAGTTGGCTTCCGGCAGCTGGTTTGGGCCCCGTATCTGAGGAAGGACGTGGTGGCTCTGGAGAGGGTCCAGGGGAGGTTCACGAGAATGAGTGGGTTAACCTATGATGAGCGTTTGACGGCACTGGGCCTGTACTCGCTGGAGTTTAGAAGGATGAGGGTGGGGGGGGGGCTCATTGAAAATGGACAGTCCTCTCATGAGCTATAAGCCGAGAGGGGGATAGTTGAATGGAGATTTGTGGGGTCAATCTTTCACACAGAGAGTGATGGGGGCCGAATGGCCTAATTCTTCTCCTGTAACTTAACACCTGATGTGGAGGGAAGGGAAGGGAGGGGGTGCAAGTATTTAACTCTTGCAGGCTGTTCTCCCGCTCCCCACCTACCCAGCCTTGTTCCACTGTCCTCCTGATCAATTTGACCGCTTATACGCCTCGTTGTCACCTACGGTTGCCAACTGTCCCGTATTAGCCGGGATAACTTGGTTTGTCCCGTACGGGACCGCCCTTGTCCCATATTAGGCCCGGGGGGTGCTGTAGGCCCGGACGCTGTAGGCCTGAACACTGTAGGCCCGGACACTGTAGGCCCGGACGCTGTAGGCCTGGACGTTGTAGGCCCGAACACTGTAGGCCCGGACACTGTAGGCCCGAACACTGTAGGCCCGGACGCTGTAGGCCCGGACACTGTAGGCCCGGACGCTGTAGGCCCGGACACTGTAGGCCCCGACGCTGTAGGCCTGAACACTGTAGGCCCGGACACTGTAGGCCCGGACGCTGTAGACCCGGACACTGTAGGCCCCGACGCTGTAGGCCTGAACACTGTAGGCCTGGACACTGTAGGCCCAGACAGTGTAGGCCCAGACACTGTAGGCATGTGTGCGTGTGTGCGCGCATGTGAGTGTGTGCGCGTGTGTGCGCGCATGTGTGTGTGTGTGCGTGTGTGCGCGTATGTGTGTGTGTGTGTGCGTGTGTGTGTGGGCGCGCGCGCGAGTGCGTGTGGAGATTGCACCTTCTCCCCGTGACCGCGTGGGTTTCCTCCGGGTGCTCTGGTTTCCCTCCCACATCCCAAAGACTTGCGGGTTCAGTGGGTCGATCGCCCCGCTGTAAATTGCCCCCTGGTGCTTCAAGGAGTGGATGAGAGAGTGGGACAACGTGGAACTAGTGCCAATGGGCGATCGCTGGCCGGCGCGGACTCGGTGGGCCGAAGGGCCTGTTTCCGCGCTGCGTTTCTCAATCTCAATCGTGTGTGAGGTGTTACAGGTTAAACCAGGCCGCGACCCGCACAGTGAGAGAGTTTTGGTGGACAGAGAGGGACTTGAGGATGTGAGAGTGTAGTTCCCCCGAGGCTCGTTGGCCCTGGTTTGTGGGTGAGGGGGGTAGCGGGGGGTGGGTGGGCAGGGGTTGATGGCTGTGTTTAGTCCGGCCTCACAGTGCTGCCTGCTTGTAACTGGGGTTCAATACTGGAGCACTACAATCCAGGAGAAGGCTCTGGAGTCGAATCCCGTATCATTCCAGTAAAGAGCGGATAGATTTTGCCGCCTCACAGCGCCAGAGACCCGTGTTCCATCCCGACTACGGGCGCCGTCTGTACGGAGTTTGCACGTTCTCCCCGTGACCTGCGTGGGTTTTCTCCGAGATCTTCGGTTTCCTCCCACGCTCCAAAGACGTGCAGGTTTTTAGGTTAATTGGCTTCTGTAAAATTGCCCCTGGTGTGTGTAGGGTAGTGTTCGTGTGCGGGGATCGCTGGTCGGCGTGGACCAGGTGGGCCGAAGGGCCTGTTTCCGCGCTGTATCTCTGAACTAAACGAAGCCTAAACTAAAGACGGGGGCAGGTGTGTCAGGCCTCAGGTAACGGAGGGAGAGTTTGGGGCGGAAGATAGACACAAAAAGCCGGAGTAACTCAGCGGGACAGGCAGCATCTCTGGAGAGAAGGAATGGGTGACGTTTGGGGTCGAGACCCTTCTTCAGACTGAGAGTCAGGGGAGATATAGACGGTACTTAGGACAAATGAACGAAAGATAATTCAAAAAGCAGCCATGATCAAGGAAAGGTGGAGCTCACAATGGTCCATTGTTGGCTGAGGGATAGGTGGTAACGACAGTGGAACCCAACAGGCTGACAGCGAAACTAGTCCGACGACTAGGGTGGGGGAGGGGATGGAGAGAGAGGGAATGCCGGGGCTACTTGAAGTTGGAGAAGTCAATGTTCATACCGCTGGGGTGTAAGCCGCCCAAGCGAAATATGAGGTGCTGTTCCTCCAATTTGCGCTGGGCCTCACTCTGACAGTGGAGGAGGCCCAGGACAGAAAGGTCAGTGCGGGAGTGGGAGGGGGGAAGGGGGATTTAAAGTGTTTGGCAACTAGGAGATTGGGAGGGGGGGGGGGGCTGGAATAGGCTCGAGGGGCCGAACTGCCACGTAAGTAAGGGGCCGGCGAATCCTTCCGTCAGAGGCACTCGGAGGGAATGGAGTCCCCATTTAATCCCAGTTGAGGGTCGCGGCCTCACATGCACCACCCGGTGAGATGGTGCAGATTGTCCCATAAGGTATGCAAAGGGTCACCACATGAAGGGCACACAGAATCCCCCACTTCTCTTCCCAGGCGGTCGATGCCTGGTCCAACTGCATTCTTTTTTCCTCGCTAAACGAGAACACAGACAAAAATGTGTGGGACGGTCTTAATATGTGCATGAAACTGTGTTTCCTGGGAGTTTAATACAACTAACTGGTCGGTGTAGTGTACGGAATCAAAACTGTATCTCTCAGGATTTGTCAGAGAATAAAAAATGTTATTTTGAAGCATAATGAAAGGACGAATGGATGGTTTATTGTCACATCGAGTGATACAGCGTGGAAACAGGCCCCTCGGCCCAACTTGCCCACACTGGCCAACATGTCCCATCTACACTAGTCCCACCTGCCCATATCATATCATATCATATCATCATATCATATATATACAGCCGGAAACAGGCCTTTTCGGCCCACCAAGTCCGCGCCGCCCAGCGATCCCCGTACATTAACACTATCCTACACACACTAGGGACAATTTTTACATTTACCCAGCCAATTAACCTACATACCTGTACGTCTTTGGAGTGTGGGAGGAAACCGAAGATCTCGGAGAAAACCCACGCAGGTCACGGGGAGAACGTACAAACTCCTTACAGTGCAGCACCCGTAGTCAGGATCGAACCTGAGTCTCCAAACCTGTCCGATCTATCCATGTACCTGTCTAACTGTTTCTTAAACGTTGGGTTAGTCCCAGCGTCAACTACCTCCCCTGGCAGCTCGTTCCACACACCCACCTGCCTCTGTGTGGAAAAGTTACCCGTCAGATCCCTATTAACCTTTTCCCCTTCACCTTGAACCTGTGTCCTCTAGTCCTTGATTCCCCCACTCTGGGCAAGAGACTCTGTGCGTCTACCCGATCTATTCCTCTCATGATTTTACATACCTCTCTAAGATCACTATTGAGGGCGTGCAGCGTAGGTTCACCAGGTTAATTCCCGGAATGGCGGGACTGTCATATGTTGAAAGACTGGAGCGACTAGGTTTGCATACACTGGAATTTAGAAGGATGAGAGGGGATCTTATCGAAACGTATAAAATTATTAAGGGGTTGGACACGTTAGAGGCAGGAAACATGTTCCCAATGTTGGGGGAGTCCAGAACTAGGGGCACAGTTTAAGAATAAGGGGTAGGCCATTTAGAACAGAGATGAGGAAAAACTTTTTTAGTCAGAGAGTTGTGAATCTGTGGAATTCTCTGCCTCAGAAGGCAGTGGAGGCCAATTCTCTGAATGCATTCAAGAGAGAGCTAGATAGAGCTCTTAAGGATAGCGGAGTCAGGGGGTATGGGGAGAGGGCAGGAACGGGGTACTGATTGAGAATGATCAGCCATGATCACATTGAATGCAGGTGCTGGCTCGAAGGGCCGAATGGCCTTCTCCTGCACCTATTTTCTATTGTCTATTGTCTATTATCACCCTTCATCCTCCTGCGCTCGAGGTACTGCCAAGTGTGGACTAGTCAATGGAAGGGATTGTTTTCGTTTGGTTTATTATTGTCACATGTACCGAGGAACAGTGAAAAGCTCGTTCTGTGTGCTAGCCAGCCTTCCTACGATAATGAGTAAAATCGTACGCGAGGAAAAGAGGAAATCAGTAGCAACAAACTCCCATCATCGGTTAACCCAGGAATGAGTGGGTTAACATGGTGAGCGTTTGTTGGCACTGGGCCTGTACTCGTTGGGGTTTGGAAGGATGAGGGGGGGACCTGATTGAAACGTACAGAACAGTGAGCGGCCTGGATAGAGTGGATGTGGAGAGGATGTTTCCACTAGTGGGAGAGTCTAGGACCAGAGGGCACGGCCTCAGAATTAAAGGACATTCGTTTAGGAAGGAGATGAGGAGGAATTTCTTTAGTCAGAGGGCGGTGAATCTGTGGGATTCATTGCCACAGACGGCTGTGGAGGCCACAAGTCAGTGGGCATTTTGAAAGCAGAGATGGATAGATTCTTGATTAGTGCGGGTGTCAGGGGTTATGGGGAGAAGGCAGGAGAGTGGGGTTGAGAGGGAGAGAGAGATGATGACAATGGCATGATAGATATGATGGGCCGAAGGGCCTGTTTCTCTGTGATGCCGAGAGAGAAAGGAAGTTGGCTTCCGGCAGCTGGTTTGGGCCCCGTATCTGAGGAAGGATGTGCTGGCTCTGGAGAGGGTCCAGGGAGGTTCACGAGAATGAGTGGGTTAACCTATGATGAGCGTTTGACGGCACTGGGGGTTGGGGGGGCTCATTGAAAATGGACAGTCCTCTCATGAGCTATAAGCCGAGAGGGGGATAGTTTAATGGAGATTTGTGGGGTCAATCTTTCACACAGAGAGTGATGGGGGCCGAATGGCCTAATTCTGCTCCTGTAACTTAACACCTGATGTGGAGGGAAGGGAAGGGAGGGGGTGCAAGTATTTAACTCTTGCAGGCTGTTCTCCCGCTCCCCACCTACCCAGCCTTGTTCCACTGTCCTCCTGATCAATTTTACCGCTTATACGCCTCGTTGTCACCTATGGTTGCCAACTGTCCCGTATTAGCCGGGCTAACTTGGTTTGTCCCGTACGGGACCGCCCTTGTCCCATATTAGGCCCGGGGGGTGCTGTAGGCCCGGACGCTGTAGGCCTGAACACTGTAGGCCCGGACACTGTAGGCCCGGACGCTGTAGGCCTGGACGTTGTAGGCCCGAACACTGTAGGCCCGGACGCTGTAGGCCCGGACGCTGTAGGCCTGAACACTGTAGGCCCGGACACTGTAGGCCCGGACACTGTAGGCCCGGACGCTGTAGGCCCGGACACTGTAGGCCCGGACGCTGAAGGCCCGAACACTGTACGCCCGGACACTGTAGGCCCAGACAGTGTAGGCCCGGACACTGTAGGCATGTGTGTGTGTGTGCGTGCGTGTGTGTGTGCGTGTGTGGGTGTGTGTGCGCGTGTGTGTGCGTGTGTGGGTGTGTGCGCGCGTGTGTGTGCGCGTGTGTGGGTGCGCGTGTGTGGGTGCGCGCGCGCGAGTGCGTGTGGAGATTGCACCTTCTCCCCGTGACCGCGTGGGTTTCCTCCGGGTGCTCTGGTTTCCCTCCCACATCCCAAAGACGTGCGGGTTCAGTGGGTCGATCGCCCCGCTGTAAATTGCCCCCTGGTGCTTCAAGGAGTGGATGAGAGAGTGGGACAACGTGGAACTAGTGCCAATGGGCGATCGCTGGCCGGCGCGGACTCGGTGGGCCGAAGGGCCTGTTTCCGCACTGCGTTTCTCAATCTCAATCGTGTGTGAGGTGTTACAGGTTAAACCAGGCCGCGACCCGCACAGTGAGAGAGTTTTGGTGGACAGAGAGTGATGTGAGAGTCTAGTTCCCCTGAGGCTCGTTGGCCCTGGTGTGTGGGTTAGGGTGGACCTGGGGGGGGGCAGGGGTTGATGGCTGTGTTTAGTCCGGCCTCACAGTGCTGCCTGCTTGTAACTGGGGTTCAATACTGGAGGACTACAATGCAGGAGAAGGCTCTGAGTCCAATCCTGTATCATTCCAGTAAAGAGCGGATAGATTTTGCCGCCTCACAGCGCCGGAGACCCGGGTTCCATCCCGACTACGGGCGGCGTCTGTACGGAGTTTGCACGTTCTCCACGTGACCTGCGTGGGTTTTCTCCGAGATCTACGGTTTCCTCCCGCACTCCAAAGACGTACAGGTTTGTAGATCAATTGGCTTCAGTAAAATTGCCCCTGGTGTGTGTAGGGTAGTGTTCGTGTGCGGGGATCGCTGGTCGGCGCGGACCCGGTGGGCCGAAGGGCCTGTTTCCGCGCTGTATCTCTGAACTAAACGAAGCCTAAACTAAAGATGGGGGCAGGTGTGTCAGGCCTCAGGTAACGGAGGGAGAGTTTGGGGCGGAAGATAGACACAGAAAGCCGGAGTAACTCAGCGGGTCGGGCAGCATCTCTGGAGAGAAGGAATGGGTGACGTTTGGGGTCGAGACCCTTCTTCAGACTGAGAGTCAGGGGAGATATAGACGGTACTTAGGACAAATGAACGAAAGATCATTCAAAAAGCAGCCATGATCAAGGAAAGGTGGAGCTCACAATGGTCCATTGTTGGCTGAGGGATAGGTGGTAACGACAGTGGAACCCAACAGGCCGACAGCGAAACTAGTCCGACGACTAGGGTGGGGGAGGGGATGGAGAGAGAGGGAATGCCGGGGCTACTTGAAGTTGGAGACGTCAATGTTCATACCGCTGGGGTGTAAGCCGCCCAAGCGAAATATGAGGTGCTGTTCCTCCAATTTGCGCTGGGCCTCACTCTGACACTGGAGGAGGCCCAGGACAGAAAGGTCAGTGCGGGAGTGGGAGGGGTGAAGGGGGATTTAAAGTGTTTGGCAACTAGGAGATTGGGAGGGGGGGGGGGGCTGGAATAGGCTCGAGGGGCCGAACTGCCACGTAAGTAAGGGGCCGGCGAATCCTTCCGTCAGAGGCACTCGGAGGGAGTGGGGTCCCCATTTAATCCCAGTTGAGGGTCGCGGCCTCACATGCACCACCCGGTGAGATGGTGCAGATTGTCCCATAAGGTATGCAAAGGGTCACCACATGAAGGGCACACAGAATCCCCCACTTCTCTTCCCAGGCGGTCGATGCCTGGTCCAACTGCATTCTTTTTTCTTCGCTAAATGAGAACACAGACAAAGATGTGTGGGACGGTCTTAATATGTGCATGAAACTGTGTTTCCTGGGAGTTTAATACAACTAACTGGTTGGTGTAGTGTACGGAATCAAAACTGTATATCTCAGGATTTGTCAGAGAATAAAAAATGTTATTTTGAAGCATAATGAAAGAATGAATGAATGGTTTATTGTCACATCGAGTGATACAGCGTGGAAACAGGCCCCTCGGCCCAACTTGCCCACACTGGCCAACATGTCCCATCTACACTAGTCCCACCTGCCCATATCATATCATATCATATCATCATATCATATATATACAGCCGGAAACAGGCCTTTTCGGCCCACCAAGTCCGCGCCGCCCAGCGATCCCCGCACATTAACACTATCCTACACACACTAGGGACAATTTTTACATTTACCCAGCCAATTAACCTACATACCTGTACGTCTTTGGAGAGTGGGAGGAAACCGAAGATCTCGGAGAAAACCCACGCAGGTCACGGGGAGAACGTACAAACTCCTTACAGTGCAGCACCCGTAGTCAGGATCGAACCTGAGTCTCCAAACCTGTCCGATCTATCCATGTACCTGTCTAACTGTTTCTTAAACGTTGGGTTAGTCCCAGCGTCAACTACCTCCCCTGGCAGCTCGTTCCACACACCCACCTGCCTCTGTGTGGAAAAGTTACCCGTCAGATCCCTATTAACCTTTTCCCCTTCACCTTGAACCTGTGTCCTCTAGTCCTTGATTCCCCCACTCTGGGCAAGAGACTCTGTGCGTCTACCCGATCTATTCCTCTCATGATTTTACATACCTCTCTAAGATCACTATTGAGGGCGTGCAGCGTAGGTTCACCAGGTTAATTCCCAGAATGGCGGGACTGTCATATGTTGAAAGACTGGAGCGACTAGGTTTGTATACACTGGAATTTAGAAGGATGAGAGGGGATCTTATCGAAACGTATAAAATTATTAAGGGGTTGGACACGTTAGAGGCAGGAAACATGTTCCCAATGTTGGGGGAGTCCAGAACTAGGGGCACAGTTTAAGAATAAGGGGTAGGCCATTTAGAACAGAGATGAGGAAAAACTTTTTTAGTCAGAGAGTTGTGAATCTGTGGAATTCTCTGCCTCAGAAGGCAGTGGAGGCCAATTCTCTGAATGCATTCAAGAGAGAGCTAGATAGAGCTCTTAAGGATAGCGGAGTCAGGGGGTATGGGGAGAGGGCAGGAACGGGGTACTGATTGAGAATGATCAGCCATGATCACATTGAATGCAGGTGCTGGCTCGAAGGGCCGAATGGCCTTCTCCTGCACCTATTTTCTATTGTCTATTGTCTATTATCACCCTTCATCCTCCTGCGCTCGAGGTACTGCCAAGTGTGGACTAGTCAATGGAAGGGATTGTTTTCGTTTGGCTTATTATTGTCACATGTACCGAGGAACAGTGAAAAGCTCGTTCCGTGTGCTAGCCAGCCTTCCTACGATAATGAGTAAAATCGTACGCGAGGAAAAGAGGAAATCAGTAGCAACAAACTCCCATCATCGGTTAACCCAGGAATGAGTGGGTTAACATGATGAGCGTTTGTTGGCACTGGGCCTGTACTCGTTGGGGTTTGGAAGGATGAGGGGGGGACCTGATTGAAACGTACAGAACAGTGAGCGGCCTGGATAGAGTGGATGTGGAGAGGATGTTTCCACTAGTGGGAGAGTCTAGGACCAGAGGGCACGGCCTCAGAATTAAAGGACATTCGTTTAGGAAGGAGATGAGGAGGAATTTCTTTAGTCAGTGGGCGGTGAATCTGTGGGATTCATTGCCACAGACGGCCGTGGAGGCCACAAGTCAGTGGGCATTTTGAAAGCAGAGATGGATAGATTCTTGATTAGTGCGGGTGTCAGGGGTTATGGGGAGAAGGCAGGAGAGTGGGGTTGAGAGGGAGAGATAGATGATGACAATGGCATGATAGATATGATGGGCCGAAGGGCCTGTTTCTCTGAGATGCCGGGAGAGAGAAAGGAAGTTGGCTTCCGGCAGCTGGTTTGGGCCCCGTATCTGAGGAAGGACGTGGTGGCTCTGGAGAGGGTCCAGGGGAGGTTCACGAGAATGAGTGGGTTAACCTACGATGAGCGTTTGACGGCACTGGGCCTGTACTCGCTGGAGTTTAGAAGGATGAGCGTGGGGGGGGCTCATTGAAAATGGACAGTCCTCTCATGAGCTATAAGCCGAGAGGGGGATAGTTTAATGGAGATTTGTGGGGTCAATCTTTCACACAGAGAGTGATGGGGGCCGAATGGCCTAATTCTGCTCCTGTAACTTAACACCTGATGTGGAGGGAAGGGAAGGGAGGGGGTGCAAGTATTTAACTCTTGCAGGCTGTTCTCCCGCTCCCCACCTACCCAGCCTTGTTCCACTGTCCTCCTGATCAATTTTACCGCTTATACGCCTCGTTGTCACCTACGGTTGCCAACTGTCCCGTATTAGCCGGGCTAACTTGGTTTGTCCCGTACGGGACCGCCCTTGTCCCATATTAGGCCCGGGGGGTGCTGTAGGCCCGGACGCTGTAGGCCTGAACACTGTAGGCCCGGACACTGTAGGCCCCAACGCTGTAGGCCAGGACTCTGCAGGCACGGACGCTGTAGGCCCGGATGCTGTGGGCCCGGACGCTGTAGGCCCGGACACTGTAGGCCCGGACACTGTAGGCCCGGACTCTGCAGGCCCGGACTCTGCAGGCCCGGATGCTGTGGGCCCGGATGCTGTGGGCCCGGACACTGTAGGCCCGGACGCTGTAGGCCCGGACTCTGTAGGCCCGGACGCTGGAGGCCCGAACACTGTAGGCCCGGACACTGTAGGCCCGGACACTGTAGGCCCAGACAGTGTAGGCCCAGTCACTGTAGGCCCAGACACTGTAGGCCCAGACACTGTAGGCATGTGTGTGTGTGTGTGTGTGCGCGCATGTGAGTGTGTGCGCGTGTGTGCGCGCATGTGTGTGTGTGTGCGCGTGTGCGCGTATGTGTGTGTGTGTGTGCGTGTGTGTGTGTGGGCGCGCGCGCGAGTGCGTGTGGAGATTGCACCTTCTCCCCGTGACCGCGTGGGTTTCCTCCGGGTGCTCTGGTTTCCCTCCCACATCCCAAAGACGTGCGGGTTCAGTGGGTCGATCGCCCCGCTGTAAATTGCCCCCTGGTGCTTCAAGGAGTGGATGAGAGAGTGGGACAACGCGGAACTAGTGCCAATGGGCGATCGCTGGCCGGCGCGGACTCGATGGGCCGAAGGGCCTGTTTGCGCGCTGCGTTTCTCAATCTCAATCGTGTGTGAGGTGTTACAGGTTAAACCAGGCCGCGACCCGCACAGTGAGAGAGTTTTGGTGGACAGAGAGGGACTTGAGGATGTGAGAGTGTAGTTCCCCCGAGGCTCGTTGGCCCTGGTTTGTGGGTGAGGGGGGTAGCGGGGGGTGGGTGGGCAGGGGTTGATGGCTGTGTTTAGTCCGGCCTCACAGTGCTGCCTGCTTGTAACTGGGGTTCAATACTGGAGCACTACAATCCAGGAGAAGGCTCTGGAGTCGAATCCCGTATCATTCCAGTAAAGAGCGGATAGATTTTGCCGCCTCACAGCGCCAGAGACCCGTGTTCCATCCCGACTACGGGCGCCGTCTGTACGGAGTTTGCACGTTCTCCCCGTGACCTGCGTGGGTTTTCTCCGAGATCTACGGTTTCCTCCCACGCTCCAAAGACGTGCAGGTTTTTAGGTTAATTGGCTTCTGTAAAATTGCCCCTGGTGTGTGTAGGGTAGTGTTAGTGTTAGGGATCGCTGGTCGGCGCGGACCCGGTGGGCCGATGGGCCTGTTTCCGCGCTGTATCTCTGAACTAAACGAAGCCTAAACTAAAGACGGGGGCAGGTGTGTCAGGCCTCAGGTAACGGAGGGAGAGATTGGGGCGGAAGATAGACACAAAAAACTGGAGTAACTCAGCGGGACAGGCAGCATCTCTGGAGAGAAGGAATGGGTGACGTTTGGGGTCGAGACCCTTCTTCAGACTGAGAGTCAGGGGAGATATAGACGGTACTTAGGACAAATGAACGAAAGATCATTCAAAAAGCAGCCATGATCAAGGAAAGGTGGAGCTCACAATGGTCCATTGTTGGCTGAGGGATAGGTGGTAACGACAGTGGAACCCAACAGGCCGACAGCGAAACTAGTCCGACGACTAGGGTGGGGGAGGGGATGGAGAGAGAGGGAATGCCGGGGCTACTTGAAGTTGGAGACGTCAATGTTCATACCGCTGGGGTGTAAGCCGCCCAAGCGAAATATGAGGTGCTGTTCCTCCAATTTGCGCTGGGCCTCACTCTGACAGTGGAGGAGGCCCAGGACAGAAAGGTCAGTGCGGGAGTGGGAGGGGGGAAGGGGGATTTAAAGTGTTTGGCAACTAGGAGATTGGGAGGGGGGGGGGCTGGAATAGGCTCGAGGGGCCGAACTGCCACGTAAGTAAGGGGCCGGCGAATCCTTCCGTCAGAGGCACTCGGAGGGAATGGAGTCCCCATTTAATCCCAGTTGAGGGTCGCGGCCTCACATGCACCACCCGGTGAGATGGTGCAGATTGTCCCATAAGGTATGCAAAGGGTCACCACGCGAAGGGCACCGACAAAGTCACACAGAATCCCCCACCTCTCTTCCCAGGCGGTCGATGCCTGGTCCAACTGCATTCTTTTTTCTTCGCTAAACGAGAACACAGACAAAAATGTGTGGGACGGTCTTAATATGTGCATGAAACTGTGTTTCCTGGGAGTTTAATACAACTAACTGGTCGGTGTAGTGTACGGAATCAAAACTGTATATCTCAGGATTTGTCAGAGAATAAAAAATGTTATTTTGAAGAATAATGAAAGAATGAATGAATGGTTTATTGTCACATCGAGTGATACAGCGTGGAAACAGGCCCCTCGGCCCAACTTGCCCACACTGGCCAACATGTCCCATCTACACTAGTCCCACCTGCCCATATCATATCATATCATATCATATCATCATATCATATATATACAGCCGGAAACAGGCCTTTTCGGCCCACCAAGTCCGCGCCGCCCAGCGATCCCCGCACATTAACACTATCCTACACACACTAGGGACAATTTTTACATTTACCCAGCCAATTAACCTACATACCTATACGTCTTTGGAGAGTGGGAGGAAACCGAAGATCTCGGAGAAAACCCACGCAGGTCACGGGGAGAACGTACAAACTCCTTACAGTGCAGCACCCGTAGTCAGGATCGAACCTGAGTCTCCAAACCTGTCCGATCTATCCATGTACCTGTCTAACTGTTTCTTAAACGTTGGGTTAGTCCCAGCGTCAACTACCTCCCCTGGCAGCTCGTTCCACACACCCACCTGCCTCTGTGTGGAAAAGTTACCCGTCAGATCCCTATTAACCTTTTCCCCTTCACCTTGAACCTGTGTCCTCTAGTCCTTGATTCCCCCACTCTGGGCAAGAGACTCTGTGCGTCTACCCGATCTATTCCTCTCATGATTTTACATACCTCTCTAAGATCACTATTGAGGGCGTGCAGCGTAGGTTCACCAGGTTAATTCCCGGAATGGCGGGACTGTCATATGTTGAAAGACTGGAGCGACTAGGTTTGTATACACTGGAATTTAGAAGGATGAGAGGGGATCTTATCGAAACGTATAAAATTATTAAGGGGTTGGACACGTTAGAGGCAGGAAACATGTTCCCAATGTTGGGGGAGTCCAGAACTAGGGGCACAGTTTAAGAATAAGGGGTAGGCCATTTAGAACAGAGATGAGGAAAAACTTTTTTAGTCAGAGAGTTGTGAATCTGTGGAATTCTCTGCCTCAGAAGGCAGTGGAGGCCAATTCTCTGAATGCATTCAAGAGAGAGCTAGATAGAGCTCTTAAGGATAGCGGAGTCAGGGGGTATGGGGAGAGGGCAGGAACGGGGTACTGATTGAGAATGATCAGCCATGATCACATTGAAGGCAGGTGCTGGCTCGAAGGGCCGAATGGCCTTCTCCTGCACCTATTTTCTATTGTCTATTGTCTATTATCACCCTTCATCCTCCTGCGCTCGAGGTACTGCCAAGTGTGGACTAGTCAATGGAAGGGATTGTTTTCGTTTGGTTTATTATTGTCACATGTACCGAGGAACAGTGAAAAGCTCGTTCCGTGTGCTAGCCAGCCTTCCTACGATAATGAGTAAAATCGTACGCGAGGAAAAGAGGAAATCAGTAGCAACAAACTCCCATCATCGGTTAACCCAGGAATGAGTGGGTTAACATGATGAGCGTTTGTTGGCACTGGGCCTGTACTCGTTGGGGTTTGGAAGGATGAGGCGGGGACCTGATTGAAACGTACAGAACAGTGAGCGGCCTGGATAGAGTGGATGTGGAGAGGATGTTTCCACTGGTGGGAGAGTCTAGGACCAGAGGGCACAGCCTCAGAATTAAAGGACATTCCTTCAGGAAGGAGATGAGGAGGAATTTCTTTAGTCAGAGGGCGGTGAATCTGTGGGATTCATTGCCACAGACGGCTGTGGAGGCCACAAGTCAGTGGGCATTTTGAAAGCAGAGATGGATAGATTCTTGATTAGTGCGGGTGTCAGGGGTTATGGGGAGAAGGCAGGAGAGTGGGGTTGAGAGGGAGAGATAGATGATGACAATGGCATGATAGATATGATGGGCCGAAGGGCCTGTTTCTCTGAGATGCCGGGAGAGAGAAAGGAAGTTGGCTTCCGGCAGCTGGTTTGGGCCCCGTATCTGAGGAAGGACGTGGTGGCTCTGGAGAGGGTCCAGGGGAGGTTCACGAGAATGAGTGGGTTAACCTATGATGAGCGTTTGACGGCACTGGGCCTGTACTCGCTGGAGTTTAGAAGGATGAGGGTGGGGGGGGGCTCATTGAAAATGGACAGTCCTCTCATGAGCTATAAGCCGAGAGGGGGATAGTTTAATGGAGATTTGTGGGGTCAATCTTTCACACAGAGAGTGATGGGGGCCGAATGGCCTAATTCTGCTCCTGTAACTTAACACCTGATGTGGAGGGAAGGGAAGGGAGGGGGTGCAAGTATTTAACTCTTGCAGGCTGTTCTCCCGCTCCCCACCTACCCAGCCTTGTTCCACTGTCCTCCTGATCAATTTTACCGCTTATACGCCTCGTTGTCACCTATGGTTGCCAACTGTCCCGTATTAGCCGGGCTAACTTGGTTTGTCCCGTACGGGACCGCCCTTGTCCCATATTAGGCCCGGGGGGTGCTGTAGGCCTGGACGCTGTAGGCCTGAACACTGTAGGCCCGGACACTGTAGGCCCGGACGCTGTAGGCCCGGACGTTGTAGGCCCGAACACTGTAGGCCCGGACACTGTAGGCCCGAACACTGTAGGCCCGGACGTTGTAGGCCCGAACACTGTAGGCCCGGACGCTGTAGGCCCGGACGCTGTAGGCCTGAACACTGTAGGCCCGGACACTGTAGGCCCGGACACTGTAGGCCCGGACGCTGTAGGCCCGGACACTGTAGGCCCGGACGCTGAAGGCCCGAACACTGTACGCCCGGACACTGTAGGCCCAGACAGTGTAGGCCCGGACACTGTAGGCATGTGTGTGTGTGTGCGCGCGTGTGTGTGTGCGTGTGTGGGTGTGTGTGCGCGTGTGTGTGCGTGTGTGGGTGTGTGCGCGCGTGTGTGTGCGCGTGTGTGGGTGCGCGTGTGTGGGTGCGCGCGCGCGAGTGCGTGTGGAGATTGCACCTTCTCCCCGTGACCGCGTGGGTTTCCTCCGGGTGCTCTGGTTTCCCTCCCACATCCCAAAGACGTGCGGGTTCAGTGGGTCGATCGCCCCGCTGTAAATTGCCCCCTGGTGCTTCAAGGAGTGGATGAGAGGGTGGGACAACGTGGAACTAGTGCCAATGGGCGATCGCTGGCCGGCGCGGACTCGATGGGCCGAAGGGCCTGTTTCCGCGCTGCGTTTCTCAATCTCAATCGTGTGTGAGGTGTTACAGGTTAAACCAGGCCATGACCCGCACAGTGAGAGTTTTGGTGGACAGAGAGGGACTTGAGGATGTGAGAGTGTAGTTCCCCCGAGGCTCGTTGGCCCTGGTGTGTAGGCGAGGGGGGTAGCGGGGGGTGGGTGGGCAGTGGTTGATGGCTGTGTTTAGTCCGGCCTCACAGTGCTGCCTGCTTGTAACTGGGGTTCAATACTGGAGGACTACAATGCAGGAGAAGGCTCTGGAGTCAAATCTCGTATCATTCCAGTAAAGAGCGGGTAGATTTTGCCTCCTCACAGCGCCGGAGACCCGTGTTCCATCCCGACTACGGGCGCCGTCTGTACGTTGTTTGCACGTTCTCCCCGTGACCTGCGTGGGTTTTCTCCGAGATCTACAGTTTCCTCCCACACTCCAAAGACGTGCAGGTTTGTAGGTTAATTGGCTTCTGTAAAATTGCCCCCGGTGTGTGTAGGGTAGTGTTCGTGTGCGGGGATCGCTGGTCGGCGCGGACCCGGTGGGCCGAAGGGCCTGTTTCCGCGCTGTATCTCTGAACTAAACGAAGCCTAAACTAAAGACGGGGGCAGGTGTGTCAGGCCTCAGGTAACGGAGGGAGAGTTTGGGGCGGAAGATAGACACAAAAAGCCGGAGTAACTCAGCGGGACAGGCAGCATCTCTGGAGAGAAGGAATGGGTGACGTTTGGGGTCGAGACCCTTCTTCAGACTGAGAGTCAGGGGAGATATAGACGGTACTTAGGACAAATGAACGAAAGATCATTCAAAAAGCAGCCATGATCAAGGAAAGGTGGAGCTCACAATGGTCCATTGTTGGCTGAGGGATAGGTGGTAACGACAGTGGAACCCAACAGGCCGACAGCGAAACTAGTCCGACGACTAGGGTGGGGGAGGGGATGGAGAGAGAGGGAATGCCGGGGCTACTTGAAGTTGGAGACGTCAATGTTCATACCGCTGGGGTGTAAGCCGCCCAAGCGAAATATGAGGTGCTGTTCCTCCAATTTGCGCTGGGCCTCACTCTGACAGTGGAGGAGGCCCAGGACAGAAAGGTCAGTGCGGGAGTGGGAGGGGGGGAAGGGGGATTTAAAGTGTTTGGCAACTAGGAGATTGGGAGGGGGGGGGGGGCTGGAATAGGCTCGAGGGGCCGAACTGCCACGTAAGTAAGGGGCCGGCGAATCCTTCCGTCAGAGGCACTCGGAGGGAGTGGGGTCCCCATTTAATCCCAGTTGAGGGTCGCGGCCTCACATGCACCACCCGGTGAGATGGTGCAGATTGTCCCATAAGGTATGCAAAGGGTCACCACGTGAAGGGCACGGACAAAGTCACACAGAATCCCCCACCTCTCTTCCCAGGCGGTCGATGCCTGGTCTAACTGCATTCTTTTTTCCTCGCTAAACGAGAACACAGACAAAAATGTGTGGGACGGTCTTAATATGTGCATGAAACTGTGTTTCCTGGGAGTTTAATACAACTAACTGGTCGGTGTAGTGTACGGAATCAAAACTGTATATCTCAGGATTTGTCAGAGAATAAAAAATGTTATTTTGAAGCATAATGAAAGAATGAATGAATGGTTTATTGTCACATCGAGTGATACAGCGTGGAAACAGGCCCCTCGGCCCAACTTGCCCACACTGGCCAACATGTCCCATCTACACTAGTCCCACCTGCCCATATCATATCATATCATATCATCATATCATATATATACAGCCGGAAACAGGCCTTTTCGGCCCTCCAAGTCCGTGCTGCCCAGCGATCCCCGCACATTAACACTATCCTACACACACTAGGGACAATTTTTACATTTACCCAGCCAATTAACCTACATACCTGTACGTCTTTGGAGAGTGGGAGGAAACCGAAGATCTCGGAGAAAACCCACGCAGGTCACGGGGAGAACGTACAAACTCCTTACAGTGCAGCACCCGTAGTCAGGATCGAACCTGAGTCTCCAAACCTGTCCGATCTATCCATGTACCTGTCTAACTGTTTCTTAAACGTTGGGTTAGTCCCAGCGTCAACTACCTCCCCTGGCAGCTCGTTCCACACACCCACCTGCCTCTGTGTGGAAAAGTTACCCGTCAGATCCCTATTAACCTTTTCCCCTTCACCTTGAACCTGTGTCCTCTAGTCCTTGATTCCCCCACTCTGGGCAAGAGACTCTGTGCGTCTACCCGATCTATTCCTCTCATGATTTTACATACCTCTCTAAGATCACTATTGAGGGCGTGCAGCGTAGGTTCACCAGGTTAATTCCCGGAATGGCGGGACTGTCATATGTTGAAAGACTGGAGCGACTAGGTTTGCATACACTGGAATTTAGAAGGATGAGAGGGGATCTTATCGAAACGTATAAAATTATTAAGGGGTTGGACACGTTAGAGGCAGGAAACATGTTCCCAATGTTGGGGGAGTCCAGAACTAGGGGCACAGTTTAAGAATAAGGGGTAGGCCATTTAGAACAGAGATGAGGAAAAACTTTTTTAGTCAGAGAGTTGTGAATCTGTGGAATTCTCTGCCTCAGAAGGCAGTGGAGGCCAATTCTCTGAATGCATTCAAGAGAGAGCTAGATAGAGCTCTTAAGGATAGCGGAGTCAGGGGGTATGGGGAGAGGGCAGGAACGGGGTACTGATTGAGAATGATCAGCCATGATCACATTGAATGCAGGTGCTGGCTCGAAGGGCCGAATGGCCTTCTCCTGCACCTATTTTCTATTGTCTATTGTCTATTATCACCCTTCATCCTCCTGCGCTCGAGGTACTGCCAAGTGTGGACTAGTCAATGGAAGGGATTGTTTTCGTTTGGCTTATTATTGTCACATGTACCGAGGAACAGTGAAAAGCTCGTTCCGTGTGCTAGCCAGCCTTCCTACGATAATGAGTAAAATCGTACGCGAGGAAAAGAGGAAATCAGTAGCAACAAACTCCCATCATCGGTTAACCCAGGAATGAGTGGGTTAACATGATGAGCGTTTGTTGGCACTGGGCCTGTACTCGTTGGGGTTTGGAAGGATGAGGGGGGGACCTGATTGAAACGTACAGAACAGTGAGCGGCCTGGATAGAGTGGATGTGGAGAGGATGTTTCCACTAGTGGGAGAATCTAGGACTAGAGGGCACGGCCTCAGAATTAAAGGACATTCGTTTAGGAAGGAGATGAGGAGGAATTTCTTTAGTCAGAGGGCGGTGAATCTGTGGGATTCATTGCCACAGACGGCTGTGGAGGCCACAAGTCAGTGGGCATTTTGAAAGCAGAGATGGATAGATTCTTGATTAGTGCGGGTGTCAGGGGTTATGGGGAGAAGGCAGGAGAGTGGGGTTGAGAGGGAGAGAGAGATGATGACAATGGCATGATAGATATGATGGGCCGAAGGGCCTGTTTCTCTGAGATGCCGAGAGAGAGAAAGGAAGTTGGCTTCCGGCAGCTGGTTTGGGCCCCGTATCTGAGGAAGGACGTGGTGGCTCTGGAGAGGGTCCAGGGGAGGTTCACGAGAATGAGTGGGTTAACCTATGATGAGCGTTTGACGGCACTGGGCCTGTACTCGCTGGAGTTTAGAAGGATGAGGGTGGGGGGGGCTCATTGAGCTATAAACCGAGAGGGGGATAGTTTAATGGAGATTTGTGGGGTCAATCTTGCACACAGAGAGTGATGGGGGCCGAATGGCCTAATTCTGCTCCTGTAACTTAACACCTGATGTGGAGGGAAGGGAAGGGAGGGGGTGCAAGTATTTAACTCTTGCAGGCTGTTCTCCCGCTCCCCACCTACCCAGCCTTGTTCCACTGTCCTCCTGATCAATTTTACCGCTTATACGCCTCGTTGTCACCTACGGTTGCCAACTGTCCCGTATTAGCCGGGCTAACTTGGTTTGTCCCGTACGGGACCGCCCTTGTCCCATATTAGGCCCGGGGGGTGCTGTAGGCCCGGACGCTGTAGGCCTGAACACTGTAGGCCCGGACACTGTAGGCCCGGACGCTGTAGGCCCGGACGTTGTAGGCCCGAACACTGTAGGCCCGGACACTGTAGGCCCGAACACTGTAGGCCCGGACGTTGTAGGCCCGAACACTGTAGGCACGGACGCTGTAGGCCCGGACGCTGTAGGCCTGAACACTGTAGGCCCGGACACTGTAGGCCCGGACACTGTAGGCCCGGACGCTGTAGGCCCGGACACTGTAGGCCCGGACGCTGAAGGCCCGAACACTGTACGCCCGGACACTGTAGGCCCAGACAGTGTAGGCCCGGACACTGTAGGCATGTGTGTGTGTGTGCGTGCGTGTGTGTGTGCGTGTGTGGGTGTGTGTGCGCGTGTGTGTGCGTGTGTGGGTGTGTGCGCGCGTGTGTGTGCGCGTGTGTGGGTGCGCGCGCGCGAGTGCGTGTGGAGATTGCACCTTCTCCCCGTGACCGCGTGGGTTTCCTCCGGGTGCTCTGGTTTCCCTCCCACATCCCAAAGACGTGCGGGTTCAGTGGGTCGATCGCCCCGCTGTAAATTGCCCCCTGGTGCTTCAAGGAGTGGATGAGAAAGTGGGACAACGTGGATCGCTGGCCGGCGCGGACTCGGTGGGCCGAAGGGCCTGTTTCCGCGCTGCGTTTCTCAATCTCAATCGTGTGTGAGGTGTTACAGGTTAAACCAGGCCGTGACCCGCACAGTGAGAGAGTTTTGGTGGACAGAGAGTGATGTGAGAGTCTAGTTCCCCTGAGGCTCGTTGGCCCTGGTGTGTGGGTTAGGGTGGACCTGGGGGGGGGCAGGGGTTGATGGCTGTGTTTAGTCCGGCCTCACAGTGCTGCCCGCTTGTAACTGGGGTTCAATACTGGAGGACTACAATGCAGGAGAAGGCTCTGAGTCCAATCCCGTATCATTCCAGTAAAGAGCGGATAGATTTTGCCGCCTCACAGCGCCGGAGACCCGGGTTCCATCCCGACTACGGGCGCCGTCTGTACGGAGTTTGTACGTTCTCCACGTGACCTGCGTGGGTTTTCTCCGAGATCTACAGTTTCCTCCCACGCTCCAAAGACGTGCAGGTTTGTAGGTTAATTGGCTTCTGTAAAATTGCCCCCGGTGTGTGTAGGGTAGTGTTCGTGTGCGGGGATCGCTGGTCGGCGCGGTCCCGGTGGGCCGAAGGGCCTGTTTCCGCGCTGTATCTCTGAACTAAACGAAGCCTAAACTAAAGACGGGGGCAGGTGTGTCAGGCCTCAGGTAACGGAGGGAGAGATTGGGGCGGAAGATAGACACAAAAAGCCGGAGTAACTCAGCGGGACAGGCAGCATCTCTGGAGAGAAGGAATGGGTGACGTTTGGGGTCGAGACCCTTCTTCAGACTGAGAGTCAGGGGAGATATAGACGGTACTTAGGACAAATGAACGAAAGATCATTCAAAAAGCAGCCATGATCAAGGAAAGGTGGAGCTCACAATGGTCCATTGTTGGCTGAGGGATAGGTGGTAACGACAGTGGAACCCAACAGGCTGACAGCGAAACTAGTCCGACGACTAGGGTGGGGGAGGGGATGGAGAGAGAGGGAATGCCGGGGCTATTTGAAGTTGGAGAAGTCAATGTTCATACCGCTGGGGTGTAAGCCGCCCAAGCGAAATATGAGGTGCTGTTCCTCCAATTTGCGCTGGGCCTCACTCTGACAGTGGAGGAGGCCCAGGACAGAAAGGTCAGTGCGGGAGTGGGAGGGGGGGAAGGGGGATTTAAAGTGTTTGGCAACTAGGAGATTGGGAGGGGGGGGGGGGGGCTGGAATAGGCTCGAGGGGCCGAACTGCCACGTAAGTAAGGGGCCGGCGAATCCTTCCGTCAGAGGCACTCGGAGGGAGTGAAGCCCCCATTTAATCCCAGTTGAGGGTCGCGGCCTCACATGCACCACCCGGTGAGATGGTGCAGATTGTCCCATAAGGTATGCAAAGGGTCACCACGCGAAGGGCACCGACAAAGTCACACAGAATCCCCCACTTCTCTTCCCAGGCGGTCGATGCCTGGTCCAACTGCATTCTTTTTTCCTCGCTAAACGAGAACACAGACAAAAATGTGTGGGACGGTCTTAATATGTGCATGAAACTGTGTTTCCTGGGAGTTTAATACAACTAACTGGTCGGTGTAGTGTACGGAATCAAAACTGTATATCTCAGGATTTGTCAGAGAATAAAAAATGTTATTTTGAAGCATAATGAAAGAATGAATGAATGGTTTATTGTCACATCGAGTGATACAGCGTGGAAACAGGCCCCTCGGCCCAACTTGCCCACACTGGCCAACATGTCCCATCTACACTAGTCCCACCTGCCCATATCATATCATATCATATCATCATATCATATATATACAGCCGGAAACAGGCCTTTTCGGCCCACCAAGTCCGCGCCGCCCAGCGATCCCCGCACATTAACACTATCCTACACACACTAGGGACAATTTTTACATTTACCCAGCCAATTAACCTACATACCTGTACGTCTTTGGAGAGTGGGAGGAAACCGAAGATCTCGGAGAAAACCCACGCAGGTCACGGGGAGAACGTACAAACTCCTTACAGTGCAGCACCCGTAGTCAGGATCGAACCTGAGTCTCCAAACCTGTCCGATCTATCCATGTACCTGTCTAACTGTTTCTTAAACTTTGGGTTAGTCCCAGCGTCAACTACCTCCCCTGGCAGCTCGATCCACACACCCACCTGCCTCTGTGTGGAAAAGTTACCCGTCAGATCCCTATTAACCTTTTCCCCTTCACCTTGAACCTGTGTCCTCTAGTCCTTGATTCCCCCACTCTGGGCAAGAGACTCTGTGCGTCTACCCGATCTATTCCTCTCATGATTTTACACACCTCTCTAAGATCACTATTGAGGGCGTGCAGCGTAGGTTCACCAGGTTAATTCCCGGAATGGCGGGACTGTCATATGTTGAAAGACTGGAGCGACTAGGTTTGTATACACTGGAATTTAGAAGGATGAGAGGGGATCTTATCGAAACGTATAAAATTATTAAGGGGTTGGACACGTTAGAGGCAGGAAACATGTTCCCAATGTTGGGGGAGTCCAGAACTAGGGGCACAGTTTAAGAATAAGGGGTAGGCCATTTAGAACAGAGATGAGGAAAAACATTTTTAGTCAGAGAGTTGTGAATCTGTGGAATTCTCTGCCTCAGAAGGCAGTGGAGGCCAATTCTCTGAATGCATTCAAGAGAGAGCTAGATAGAGCTCTTAAGGATAGCGGAGTCAGGGGGTATGGGGAGAGGGCAGGAACGGGGTACTGATTGAGAATGATCAGCCATGATCACATTGAATGCAGGTGCTGGCTCGAAGGGCCGAATGGCCTTCTCCTGCACCTATTTTCTATTGTCTATTGTCTATTATCACCCTTCATCCTCCTGCGCTCGAGGTACTGCCAAGTGTGGACTAGTCAATGGAAGGGATTGTTTTCGTTTGGCTTACTATTGTCACATGTACCGAGGAACAGTGAAAAGCTCGTTCCGTGTGCTAGCCAGCCTTCCTACGATAATGAGTAAAATCGTACGCGAGGAAAAGAGGAAATCAGTAGCAACAAACTCCCATCATCGGTTAACCCAGGAATGAGTGGGTTAACATGATGAGCGTTTGTTGGCACTGGGCCTGTACTCGTTGGGGTTTGGAAGGATGAGGGGGGGACCTGATTGAAACGTACAGAACAGTGAGCGGCCTGGATAGAGTGGATGTGGAGAGGGTGTTTCCACTAGTGGGAGAGTCTAGGACCAGAGGGCACGGCCTCAGAATTAAAGGACATTCGTTTAGGAAGGAGATGAGGAGGAATTTCTTTAGTCAGAGGGCGGTGAATCTGTGGGATTCATTGCCACAGACGGCCGTGGAGGCCACAAGTCAGTGGGCATTTTGAAAGCAGAGATGGATAGATTCTTGATTAGTGCGGGTGTCAGGGGTTATGGGGAGAAGGCAGGAGAGTGGGGTTGAGAGGGAGAGATAGATGATGACAATGGCATGATAGATATGATGGGCCGAAGGGCCTGTTTCTCTGAGATGCCGGGAGAGAGAAAGGAAGTTGGCTTCCGGCAGCTGGTTTGGGCCCCGTATCTGAGGAAGGACGTGGTGGCTCTGGAGAGGGTCCAGGGGAGGTTCACGAGAATGAGTGGGTTAACCTATGATGAGCGTTTGACGGCACTGGGCCTGTACTCGCTGGAGTTTAGAAGGATGAGGGTGGGGGGGGCTCATTGAAAATGGACAGTCCTCTCATGAGCTATAAACCGAGAGGGGGATAGTTTAATGGAGATTTGTGGGGTCAATCTTTCACACAGAGAGTGATGGGGGCCGAATGGCCTAATTCTGCTCCTGTAACTTAACACCTGATGTGGAGGGAAGGGAAGGGAGGGGGTGCAAGTATTTAACTCTTGCAGGCTGTTCTCCCGCTCCCCACCTACCCAGCCTTGTTCCACTGTCCTCCTGATCAATTTGACCGCTTATACGCCTCGTTGTCACCTACGGTTGCCAACTGTCCCGTATTAGCCGGGCTAACTTGGTTTGTCCCGTACGGGACCGCCCTTGTCCCATATTAGGCCCGGGGGGTGCTGTAGGCCCGGACGCTGTAGGCCTGAACACTGTAGGCCCGGACACTGTAGGCCCGGACGCTGTAGGCCCGGACGTTGTAGGCCCGAACACTGTAGGCCCGGACACTGTAGGCCCGAACACTGTAGGCCCGGACGCTGTAGGCCCGGACACTGTAGGCCCGGACGCTGTAGGCCCGGACACTGTAGGCCCCGACGCTGTAGGCCTGAACACTGTAGGCCCGGACACTGTAGGCCCGGACGCTGTAGACCCGGACACTGTAGGCCCCGATGCTGTAGGCCTGAACACTGTAGGCCTGGACACTGTAGGCCCAGACAGTGTAGGCCCAGACACTGTAGGCATGTGTGTGTGTGTGCGCGCATGTGAGTGTGTGCGCGTGTGTGCGCGCATGTGTGTGTGTGTGCGTGTGTGCGCGTATGTGTGTGTGTGTGCGTGTGTGTGTGTGGGCGCGCGCGCGAGTGCGTGTGGAGATTGCACCTTCTCCCCGTGACCGCGTGGGTTTCCTCCGGGTGCTCTGGTTTCCCTCCCACATCCCAAAGACGTGCGGGTTCAGTGGGTCGATCGCCCCGCTGTAAATTGCCCCCTGGTGCTTCAAGGAGTGGATGAGAGAGTGGGACAACGTGGAACGAGTGCCAATGGGCGATCGCTGGCCGGCGCGGACTCGGTGGGCCGAAGGGCCTGTTTCCGCGCTGCGTTTCTCAATCTCAATCGTGTGTGAGGTGTTACAGGTTAAACCAGGCCACGACCCGCACAGTGAGAGAGTTTTGGTGGACAGAGAGGGACTTGAGGATGTGAGAGTGTAGTTCCCCCGAGGCTCGTTGGCCCTGGTGTGTGGGCGAGGGGGGTAGCGGGGGGTGGGTGGGCAGGGTTTGATGGCTGTGTTTAGTCCGGCCTCACAGTGCTGCCTGCTTGTAACTGGGGTTCAATACTGGAGGACTACAATGCAGGAGAAGGCTCTGGAGTCAAATCTCGTATCATTCCAGTAAAGAGCGGGTAGATTTTGCCTCCTCACAGCGCCGGAGACCCGGGTTCCATCCCGACTACGGGCGCCGTCTGTACGGAGTTTGCACGTTCTCCCCGTGACCTGCGTGGGTTTTCTCCGAGATCTTCAGTTTCCTCCCACACTCCAAAGACGTGCAGGTTTTTAGGTTAATTGGCTTCTGTAAAATTGCACCTGGTGTGTGTCGGGTAGTGTTCGTGTGCGGGGATCGCTGGTCGGCGCGGACCCGGTGGGCCGAAGGGCCTGTTTCCGCGCTGTATGTCTGAACTAAACGAAGCCTAAACTAAAGACGGGGGCAGGTGTGTCAGGCCTCAGGTAACGGAGGGAGAGTTTGGGGCGGAAGATAGACACAGAAAGCCGGAGTAACTCAGCGGGTCGGGCAGCATCTCTGGAGAGAAGGAATGGGTGACGTTTGGGGTCGAGACCCTTCTTCAGACTGAGAGTCAGGGGAGATATAGACGGTACTTAGGACAAATGAACGAAAGATCATTCAAAAAGCAGCCATGATCAAGGAAAGGTGGAGCTCACAATGGTCCATTGTTGGCTGAGGGATAGGTGGTAACGACAGTGGAACCCAACAGGCCGACAGCGAAACTAGTCCGACGACTAGGGTGGGGGAGGGGATGGAGAGAGAGGGAATGCCGGGGCTACTTGAAGTTGGAGACGTCAATGTTCATACCGCTGGGGTGTAAGCCGCCCAAGCGAAATATGAGGTGCTGTTCCTCCAATTTGCGCTGGGCCTCACTCTGACAGTGGAGGAGGCCCAGGACAGAAAGGTCAGTGCGGGAGTGGGAGGGGGGGAAGGGGGATTTAAAGTGTTTGGCAACTAGGAGATTGGGAGGGGGGGGGGGGGGCTGGAATAGGCTCGAGGGGCCGAACTGCCACGTAAGTAAGGGGCCGGCGAATCCTTCCGTCAGAGGCACTCGGAGGGAGTGAAGCCCCCATTTAATCCCAGTTGAGGGTCGCGGCCTCACATGCACCACCCGGTGAGATGGTGCAGATTGTCCCATAAGGTATGCAAAGGGTCACCACGCGAAGGGCACACAGAATCCCCCACTTCTCTTCCCAGGCGGTCGATGCCTGGTCCAACTGCATTCTTTTTTCTTCGCTAAATGAGAACACAGACAAAAATGTGTGGGACGGTCTTAATATGTGCATGAAACTGTGTTTCCTGGGAGTTTAATACAACTAACTGGTCGGTGTAGTGTACGGAATCAAAACTGTATATCTCAGGATTTGTCAGAGAATAAAAAATGTTATTTTGAAGCATAATGAAAGAATGAATGAATGGTTTATTGTCACATCGAGTGATACAGCGTGGAAACAGGCCCCTCGGCCCAACTTGCCCACACTGGCCAACATGTCCCATCTACACTAGTCCCACCTGCCCATATCATATCATATCATATCATCATATCATATATATACAGCCGGAAACAGGCCTTTTCGGCCCACCAAGTCCACGCCGCCCAGCGATCCCCGCACACACTAGGGACAATTTTTACATTTACCCAGCCAATTAACCTACATACCTGTACGTCTTTGGAGAGTGGGAGGAAACCGAAGATCTCGGAGAAAACCCACGCAGGTCACGGGGAGAACGTACAAACTCCTTACAGTGCAGCACCCGTAGTCAGGATCGAACCTGAGTCTCCAAACCTGTCCGATCTATCCATGTACCTGTCTAACTGTTTCTTAAACGTTGGGTTAGTCCCAGCGTCAACTACCTCCCCTGGCAGCTCGTTCCACACACCCACCTGCCTCTGTGTGGAAAAGTTACCCGTCAGATCCCTATTAACCTTTTCCCCTTCACCTTGAACCTGTGTCCTCTAGTCCTTGATTCCCCCACTCTGGGCAAGAGACTCTGTGCGTCTACCCGATCTATTCCTCTCATGATTTTACATACCTCCCTAAGATCACTATTGAGGGCGTGCAGCGTAGGTTCACCAGGTTAATTCCCGGAATGGCGGGACTGTCATATGTTGAAAGACTGGAGCGACTAGGTTTGTATACACTGGAATTTAGAAGGATGAGAGGGGATCTTATCGAAACGTATAAAATTATTAAGGGGTTGGACACGTTAGAGGCAGGAAACATGTTCCCAATGTTGGGGGAGTCCAGAACTAGGGGCACAGTTTAAGAATAAGGGGTAGGCCATTTAGAACAGAGATGAGGAAAAACTTTTTTAGTCAGAGAGTTGTGAATCTGTGGAATTCTCTGCCTCAGAAGGCAGTGGAGGCCAATTCTCTGAATGCATTCAAGAGAGAGCTAGATAGAGCTCTTAAGGATAGCGGAGTCAGGGGGTATGGGGAGAGGGCAGGAACGGGGTACTGATTGAGAATGATCAGCCATGATCACATTGAATGCAGGTGCTGGCTCGAAGGGCCGAATGGCCTTCTCCTGCACCTATTTTCTATTGTCTATTGTCTATTATCACCCTTCATCCTCCTGCGCTCGAGGTACTGCCAAGTGTGGACTAGTCAATGGAAGGGATTGTTTTCGTTTGGCTTATTATTGTCACATGTACCGAGGAACAGTGAAAAGCTCGTTCCGTGTGCTAGCCAGCCTTCCTACGATAATGAGTAAAATCGTACGCGAGGAAAAGAGGAAATCAGTAGCAACAAACTCCCATCATCGGTTAACCCAGGAATGAGTGGGTTAACATGATGAGCGTTTGTTGGCACTGGGCCTGTACTCGTTGGGGTTTGGAAGGATGAGGGGGGGACCTGATTGAAACGTACAGAACAGTGAGCGGCCTGGATAGAGTGGATGTGGAGAGGATGTTTCCACTAGTGGGAGAGTCTAGGACCAGAGGGCACGGCCTCAGAATTAAAGGACATTCGTTTAGGAAGGAGATGAGGAGGAATTTCTTTAGTCAGAGGGCGGTGAATCTGTGGGATTCATTGCCACAGACGGCTGTGGAGGCCACAAGTCAGTGGGCATTTTGAAAGCAGAGATGGATAGATTCTTGATTAGTGCGGGTGTCAGGGGTTATGGGGAGAAGGCAGGAGAGTGGGGTTGAGAGGGAGAGAGAGATGATGACAATGGCATGATAGATATGATGGGCCGAAGGGCCTGTTTCTCTGAGATGCCGGGAGAGAAAGGAAGTTGGCTTCTGGCAGCTGGTTTGGGCCCCGTATCTGAGGAAGGATGTGCTGGCTCTGGAGAGGGTCGAGGGAGGTTCACGAGAATGAGTGGGTTAACCTATGATGAGCGTTTGACGGCACTGGGGGTTGGGGGGGCTCATTGAAAATGGACAGTCCTCTCATGAGCTATAAGCCGAGAGGGGGATAGTTTAATGGAGATTTGTGGGGTCAATCTTTCACACAGAGAGTGATGGGGGCCGAATGGCCTAATTCTGCTCCTGTAACTTAACACCTGATGTGGAGGGAAGGGAAGGGAGGGGGTGCAAGTATTTAACTCTTGCAGGCTGTTCTCCCGCTCCCCACCTACCCAGCCTTGTTCCACTGTCCTCCTGATCAATTTTACCGCTTATACGCCTCGTTGTCACCTATGGTTGCCAACTGTCCCGTATTAGCCGGGCTAACTTGGTTTGTCCCGTACGGGACCGCCCTTGTCCCATATTAGGCCCGGGGGGTGCTGTAGGCCCGGACGCTGTAGGCCTGAACACTGTAGGCCCGGACACTGTAGGCCCGGACGCTGTAGGCCTGGACGTTGTAGGCCCGAACACTGTAGGCCCGGACGCTGTAGGCCCGGACGCTGTAGGCCTGAACACTGTAGGCCCGGACACTGTAGGCCCGGACACTGTAGGCCCGGACGCTGTAGGCCCGGACACTGTAGGCCCGGACGCTGAAGGCCCGAACACTGTACGCCCGGACACTGTAGGCCCAGACAGTGTAGGCCCGGACACTGTAGGCATGTGTGTGTGTGTGCGTGCGTGTGTGTGTGCGTGTGTGGGTGTGTGTGCGCGTGTGTGTGCGTGTGTGGGTGTGTGCGCGCGTGTGTGTGCGCGTGTGTGGGTGCGCGTGTGTGGGTGCGCGCGCGCGAGTGCGTGTGGAGATTGCACCTTCTCCCCGTGACCGCGTGGGTTTCCTCCGGGTGCTCTGGTTTCCCTCCCACATCCCAAAGACGTGCGGGTTCAGTGGGTCGATCGCCCCGCTGTAAATTGCCCCCTGGTGCTTCAAGGAGTGGATGAGAGAGTGGGACAACGTGGAACTAGTGCCAATGGGCGATCGCTGGCCGGCGCGGACTCGGTGGGCCGAAGGGCCTGTTTCCGCACTGCGTTTCTCAATCTCAATCGTGTGTGAGGTGTTACAGGTTAAACCAGGCCGCGACCCGCACAGTGAGAGAGTTTTGGTGGACAGAGAGTGATGTGAGAGTCTAGTTCCCCTGAGGCTCGTTGGCCCTGGTGTGTGGGTTAGGGTGGACCTGGGGGGGGGCAGGGGTTGATGGCTGTGTTTAGTCCGGCCTCACAGTGCTGCCTGCTTGTAACTGGGGTTCAATACTGGAGGACTACAATGCAGGAGAAGGCTCTGAGTCCAATCCTGTATCATTCCAGTAAAGAGCGGATAGATTTTGCCGCCTCACAGCGCCGGAGACCCGGGTTCCATCCCGACTACGGGCGCCGTCTGTACGGAGTTTGCACGTTCTCCACGTGACCTGCGTGGGTTTTCTCCGAGATCTACGGTTTCCTCCCGCACTCCAAAGACGTACAGGTTTGTAGATCAATTGGCTTCAGTAAAATTGCCCCTGGTGTGTGTCGGGTAGTGTTCGTGTGCGGGGATCGCTGGTCGGCGCGGACCCGGTGGGCCGAAGGGCCTGTTTCCGCGCTGTATCTCTGAACTAAACGAAGCCTAAACTAAAGATGGGGGCAGGTGTGTCAGGCCTCAGGTAACGGAGGGAGAGTTTGGGGCGGAAGATAGACACAGAAAGCCGGAGTAACTCAGCGGGTCGGGCAGCATCTCTGGAGAGAAGGAATGGGTGACGTTTGGGGTCGAGACCCTTCTTCAGACTGAGAGTCAGGGGAGATATAGACGGTACTTAGGACAAATGAACGAAAGATAATTCAAAAAGCAGCCATGATCAAGGAAAGGTGGAGCTCACAATGGTCCATTGTTGGCTGAGGGATAGGTGGTAACGACAGTGGAACCCAACAGGCTGACAGCGAAACTAGTCCGACGACTAGGGTGGGGGAGGGGATGGAGAGAGAGGGAATGCCGGGGCTACTTGAAGTTGGAGAAGTCAATGTTCATACCGCTGGGGTGTAAGCCGCCCAAGCGAAATATGAGGTGCTGTTCCTCCAATTTGCGCTGGGCCTCACTCTGACAGTGGAGGAGGCCCAGGACAGAAAGGTCAGTGCGGGAGTGGGAGGGGGGAAGGGGGATTTAAAGTGTTTGGCAACTAGGAGATTGGGAGGGGGGGGGGGGGGGCTGGAATAGGCTCGAGGGGCCGAACTGCCACGTAAGTAAGGGGCCGGCGAATCCTTCCGTCAGAGGCACTCGGAGGGAGTGGGGTCCCCATTTAATCCCAGTTGAGGGTCGCGGCCTCACATGCACCACCCGGTGAGATGGTGCAGATTGTCCCATAAGGTATGCAAAGGGTCACCACGTGAAGGGCACGGACAAAGTCACACAGAATCCCCCACCTCTCTTCCCAGGCGGTCGATGCCTGGTCCAACTGCATTCTTTTTTCCTCGCTAAACGAGAACACAGACAAAAATGTGTGGGACGGTCTTAATATGTGCATGAAACTGTGTTTCCTGGGAGTTTAATACAACTAACTGGTCGGTGTAGTGTACGGAATCAAAACTGTATATCTCAGGATTTGTCAGAGAATAAAAAATGTTATTTTGAAGCATAATGAAAGAATGAATGAATGGTTTATTGTCACATCGAGTGATACAGCGTGGAAACAGGCCCCTCGGCCCAACTTGCCCACACTGGCCAACATGTCCCATCTACACTAGTCCCACCTGCCCATATCATATCATATCATATCATATCATCATATCATATATATACAGCCGGAAACAGGCCTTTTCGGCCCACCAAGTCCGCGCCGCCCAGCGATCCCCGCACATTAACACTATCCTACACACACTAGGGACAATTTTTACATTTACCCAGCCAATTAACCTACATACCTGTACGTCTTTGGAGAGTGGGAGGAAACCGAAGATCTCGGAGAAAACCCACGCAGGTCACGGGGAGAACGTACAAACTCCTTACAGTGCAGCACCCGTAGTCAGGATCGAACCTGAGTCTCCAAACCTGTCCGATCTATCCATGTACCTGTCTAACTGTTTCTTAAACGTTGGGTTAGTCCCAGCGTCAACTACCTCCCCTGGCAGCTCGTTCCACACACCCACCTGCCTCTGTGTGGAAAAGTTACCCGTCAGATCCCTATTAACCTTTTCCCCTTCACCTTGAACCTGTGTCCTCTAGTCCTTGATTCCCCCACTCTGGGCAAGAGACTCTGTGCGTCTACCCGATCTATTCCTCTCATGATTTTACATACCTCTCTAAGATCACTATTGAGGGCGTGCAGCGTAGGTTCACCAGGTTAATTCCCGGAATGGCGGGACTGTCATATGTTGAAAGACTGGAGCGACTAGGTTTGTATACACTGGAATTTAGAAGGATGAGAGGGGATCTTATCGAAACGTATAAAATTATTAAGGGGTTGGACACGTTAGAGGCAGGAACCATGTTCCCAATGTTGGGGGAGTCCAGAACTAGGGGCACAGTTTAAGAATAAGGGGTAGGCCATTTAGAACAGAGATGAGGAAAAACTTTTTTAGTCAGAGAGTTGTGAATCTGTGGAATTCTCTGCCTCAGAAGGCAGTGGAGGCCAATTCTCTGAATGCATTCAAGAGAGAGCTAGATAGAGCTCTTAAGGATAGCGGAGTCAGGGGGTATGGGGAGAGGGCAGGAACGGGGTACTGATTGAGAATGATCAGCCATGATCACATTGAATGCAGGTGCTGGCTCGAAGGGCCGAATGGCCTTCTCCTGCACCTATTTTCTATTGTCTATTGTCTATTATCACCCTTCATCCTCCTGCGCTCGAGGTACTGCCAAGTGTGGACTAGTCAATGGAAGGGATTGTTTTCGTTTGGCTTACTATTGTCACATGTACCGAGGAACAGTGAAAAGCTCGTTCCGTGTGCTAGCCAGCCTTCCTACGATAATGAGTAAAATCGTACGCGAGGAAAAGAGGAAATCAGTAGCAACAAACTCCCATCATCGGTTAACCCAGGAATGAGTGGGTTAACATGATGAGCGTTTGTTGGCACTGGGCCTGTACTCGTTGGGGTTTGGAAGGATGAGGGGGGGACCTGATTGAAACGTACAGAACAGTGAGCGGCCTGGATAGAGTGGATGTGGAGAGGATGTTTCCACTAGTGGGAGAGTCTAGGACCAGAGGGCACGGCCTCAGAATTAAAGGACATTCGTTTAGGAAGGAGATGAGGAGGAATTTCTTTAGTCAGAGGGCGGTGAATCTGTGGGATTCATTGCCACAGACGGCTGTGGAGGCCACAAGTCAGTGGGCATTTTGAAAGCAGAGATGGATAGATTCTTGATTAGTGCGGGTGTCAGGGGTTATGGGGAGAAGGCAGGAGAGTGGGGTTGAGAGGGAGAGATAGATGATGACAATGGCATGATAGATATGATGGGCCGAAGGGCCTGTTTCTCTGAGATGCCGGGAGAGAGAAAGGAAGTTGGCTTCCGGCAGCTGGTTTGGGCCCCGTATCTGAGGAAGGATGTGCTGGCTCTGGAGAGGGTCCAGGGGAGGTTCACGAGAATGAGTGGGTTAACCTATGATGAGCGTTTGACGGCACTGGGCCTGTAGTCGCTGGAGTTTAGAAGGATGAGGGTGGGGGGGGGCTCATTGAAAATGGACAGTCCTCTCATGAGCTATAAACCGAGAGGGGGATAGTTTAATGGAGATTTGTGGGGTCAATCTTTCACACAGAGAGTGATGGGGGCCGAATGGCCTAATTCTGCTCCTGTAACTTAACACCTGATGTGGAGGGAAGGGGAGGGGTGCAAGTATTTAACTCTTGCAGGCTGTTCTCCCGCTCCCCACCTACCCAGCCTTGTTCCACTGTCCTCCTGATCAATTTTACCGCTTATACGCCTCGTTGTCACCTACGGTTGCTAACTGTCCCGTATTAGCCGGGCTAACTTGGTTTGTCCCGTACGGGACCGCCCTTGTACCATATTAGGCCCGGGGGGTGCTGTAGGCCTGGACGCTGTAGGCCTGAACACTGTAGGCCCGGACACTGTAGGCCCCAACGCTGTAGGCCCGGACTCTGCAGGCCCGGACGCTGTAGGCCCGGACACTGTAGGCCCGGACGCTGTAGGCCCGGACTCTGTAGGCCCGGACGCTGTAGGCCTGAACACTGTAGGCCCGGACACTGTAGGCCCGGACACTGTAGGCCCAGACAGTGTAGGCCCAGACACTGTAGGCCCAGACACTGTAGGCCCGGACACTGTAGGCCCAGACAGTGTAGGCCCAGACAGTGTAGGCCCAGACACTGTAGGCCCAGACACTGTAGGCCCAGACACTGTAGGCATGTGTGTGTGTGTGTGTGTGCGCGCATGTGAGTGTGTGCGCGTGTGTGCGCGCATGTGTGTGTGTGTGCGCGTGTGCGCGTATGTGTGTGTGTGTGTGCGTGTGTGTGTGTGGGCGCGCGCGCGAGTGCGTGTGGAGATTGCACCTTCTCCCCGTGACCGCGTGGGTTTCCTCCGGGTGCTCTGGTTTCCCTCCCACATCCCAAAGACGTGCGGGTTCAGTGGGTCGATCGCCCCGCTGTAAATTGCCCCCTGGTGCTTCAAGGAGTGGATGAGAGAGTGGGACAACGCGGAACTAGTGCCAATGGGCGATCGCTGGCCGGCGCGGACTCGATGGGCCGAAGGGCCTGTTTCCGCGCTGCGTTTCTCAATCTCAATCGTGTGTGAGGTGTTACAGGTTAAACCAGGCCATGACCCGCACAGTGAGAGAGTTTTGGTGGACAGAGAGGGACTTGAGGATGTGAGAGTGTAGTTCCCCCGAGGCTCGTTGGCCCTGGTGTGTGGGCGAGGGGGGTAGCGGAGGGGGGGTGGGCAGGGTTTGATGGCTGTGTTTAGTCCGGCCTCACAGTGCTGCCTGCTTGTAACTGGGGTTCAATACTGGAGGACTACAATGCAGGAGAAGGCTCTGGAGTCAAATCTCGTATCATTCCAGTAAAGAGCGGGTAGATTTTGCCTCCTCACAGCGCCGGAGACCCGGGTTCCATCCCGACTACGGGCGCCGTCTGTACGGAGTTTGTACGTTCTCCCCGTGACCTGCGTGGGTTTTCTCCGAGATCTTCAGTTTCCTCCCACACTCCAAAGACGTGCAGGTTTTTAGGTTAATTGGCTTCTGTAAAATTGCCCCCGGTGTGTGTAGGGTAGTGTTCGTGTGAGGGGATCGCTGGTCGGCGCGGACCCGGTGGGCCGAAGGGCCTGTTTCCGCGCTGTATCTCTGAACTAAACGAAGCCTAAACTAAAGACGGGGGCAGGTGTGTCAGGCCTCAGGTAACGGAGGGAGAGTTTGGGGCGGAAGATAGACACAGAAAGCCGGAGTAACTCAGCGGGTCGGGCAGCATCTCTGGAGAGAAGGAATGGGTGACGTTTGGGGTCGAGACCCTTCTTCAGACTGAGAGTCAGGGGAGATATAGACGGTACTTAGGACAAATGAACGAAAGATCATTCAAAAAGCAGCCATGATCAAGGAAAGGTGGAGCTCACAATGGTCCATTGTTGGCTGAGGGATAGGTGGTAACGACAGTGGAACCCAACAGGCCGACAGCGAAACTAGTCCGACGACTAGGGTGGGGGAGGGGATGGAGAGAGAGGGAATGCCGGGGCTACTTGAAGTTGGAGACGTCAATGTTCATACCGCTGGGGTGTAAGCCGCCCAAGCGAAATATGAGGTGCTGTTCCTCCAATTTGCGCTGGGCCTCACTCTGACACTGGAGGAGGCCCAGGACAGAAAGGTCAGTGCGGGAGTGGGAGGGGTGAAGGGGGATTTAAAGTGTTTGGCAACTAGGAGATTGGGAGGGGGGGGGGGCTGGAATAGGCTCGAGGGGCCGAACTGCCACGTAAGTAAGGGGCCGGCGAATCCTTCCGTCAGAGGCACTCGGAGGGAGTGGGGTCCCCATTTAATCCCAGTTGAGGGTCGCGGCCTCACATGCACCACCCGGTGAGATGGTGCAGATTGTCCCATAAGGTATGCAAAGGGTCACCACGTGAAGGGCACGGACAAAGTCACACAGAATCCCCCACCTCTCTTCCCAGGCGGTCGATGCCTGGTCCAACTGCATTCTTTTTTCCTCGCTAAACGAGAACACAGACAAAAATGTGTGGGACGGTCTTAATATGTGCATGAAACTGTGTTTCCTGGGAGTTTAATACAACTAACTGGTCGGTGTAGTGTACGGAATCAAAACTGTATATCTCAGGATTTGTCAGAGAATAAAAAATGTTATTTTGAAGCATAATGAAAGAATGAATGAATGGTTTATTGTCACATCGAGTGATACAGCGTGGAAACAGGCCCCTCGGCCCAACTTGCCCACACTGGCCAACATGTCCCATCTACACTAGTCCCACCTGCCCATATCATATCATATCATATCATCATATCATATATATACAGCCGGAAACAGGCCTTTTCGGCCCACCAAGTCCGCGCCGCCCAGCGATCCCCGCACATTAACACTATCCTACACACACTAGGGACAATTTTTACATTTACCCAGCCAATTAACCTACATACCTGTACGTCTTTGGAGAGTGGGAG
The DNA here is from genome assembly GCF_053455715.1 of Rhinoraja longicauda. NCBI lineage: Eukaryota > Metazoa > Chordata > Chondrichthyes > Rajiformes > Arhynchobatidae > Rhinoraja > Rhinoraja longicauda. The sequence goes on along the minus strand of NC_135971.1, from coordinate 20,699,602 downwards.
GAAACCGAAGATCTCGGAGAAAACCCACGCAGGTCACGGGGAGAACGTACAAACTCCTTACAGTGCAGCACCCGTAGTCAGGATCGAACCTGAGTCTCCAAACCTGTCCGATCTATCCATGTACCTGTCTAACTGTTTCTTAAACGTTGGGTTAGTCCCAGCGTCAACTACCTCCCCTGGCAGCTCGTTCCACACACCCACCTGCCTCTGTGTGGAAAAGTTACCCGTCAGATCCCTATTAACCTTTTCCCCTTCACCTTGAACCTGTGTCCTCTAGTCCTTGATTCCCCCACTCTGGGCAAGAGACTCTGTGCGTCTACCCGATCTATTCCTCTCATGATTTTACATACCTCCCTAAGATCACTATTGAGGGCGTGCAGCGTAGGTTCACTAGGTTAATTCCCGGAATGGCGGGACTGTCATATGTTGAAAGACTGGAGCGACTAGGTTTGTATACACTGGAATTTAGAAGGATGAGAGGGGATCTTATCGAAACGTATAAAATTATTAAGGGGTTGGACACGTTAGAGGCAGGAAACATGTTCCCAATGTTGGGGGAGTCCAGAACTAGGGGCACAGTTTAAGAATAAGGGGTCGGCCATTTAGAACAGAGATGAGGAAAAACATTTTTAGTCAGAGAGTTGTGAATCTGTGGAATTCTCTGCCTCAGAAGGCAGTGGAGGCCAATTCTCTGAATGCATTCAAGAGAGAGCTAGATAGAGCTCTTAAGGATAGCGGAGTCAGGGGGTATGGGGAGAGGGCAGGAACGGGGTACTGATTGAGAATGATCAGCCATGATCACATTGAATGCAGGTGCTGGCTCGAAGGGCCGAATGGCCTTCTCCTGCACCTATTTTCTATTGTCTATTGTCTATTATCACCCTTCATCCTCCTGCGCTCGAGGTACTGCCAAGTGTGGACTAGTCAATGGAAGGGATTGTTTTCGTTTGGCTTATTATTGTCACATGTACCGAGGAACAGTGAAAAGCTCGTTCCGTGTGCTAGCCAGCCTTCCTACGATAATGAGTAAAATCGTACGCGAGGAAAAGAGGAAATCAGTAGCAACAAACTCCCATCATCGGTTAACCCAGGAATGAGTGGGTTAACATGATGAGCGTTTGTTGGCACTGGGCCTGTACTCGTTGGGGTTTGGAAGGATGAGTGGGGGACCTGATTGAAACGTACAGAACAGTGAGCGGCCTGGATAGAGTGGATGTGGAGAGGGTGTTTCCACTAGTGGGAGAGTCTAGGACCAGAGGGCACGGCCTCAGAATTAAAGGACATTCCTTCAGGAAGGAGATGAGGAGGAATTTCTTTAGTCAGAGGGCAGTGAATCTGTGGGATTCATTGCCACAGACGGCCGTGGAGGCCACAAGTTAGTGGGCATTTTGAAAGCAGAGATGGATAGATTCTTGATTAGTGCGGGTGTCAGGGGTTATGGGGAGAAGGCAGGAGAGTGGGGTTGAGAGGGAGAGATAGATGATGACAATGGCATGATAGATATGATGGGCCGAAGGGCCTGTTTCTCTGTGATGCCGAGAGAGAAAGGAAGTTGGCTTCCGGCAGCTGGTTTGGGCCCCGTATCTGAGGAAGGATGTGCTGGCTCTGGAGAGGGTCCAGGGGAGGTTCACGAGAATGAGTGGGTTAACCTATGATGAGCGTTTGACGGCACTGGGCCTGTACTCGCTGGAGTTTAGAAGGATGAGCGTGGGGGGGGCTCATTGAAAATGGACAGTCCTCTCATGAGCTATAAGCCGAGAGGGGGATAGTTTAATGGAGATTTGTGGGGTCAATCTTTCACACAGAGAGTGATGGGGGCCGAATGGCCTAATTCTGCTCCTGTAACTTAACACCTGATGTGGAGGGAAGGGAAGGGAGGGGGTGCAAGTATTTAACTCTTGCAGGCTGTTCTCCCGCTCCCCACCTACCCAGCCTTGTTCCACTGTCCTCCTGATCAATTTTACCGCTTATACGCCTCGTTGTCACCTACGGTTGCCAACTGTCCCGTATTAGCCGGGCTAACTTGGTTTGTCCCGTACGGGACCGCCCTTGTCCCATATTAGGCCCGGGGGGTGCTGTGGGCCCGGACGCTGTAGGCCTGAACACTGTAGGCCCGGACACTGTAGGCCCCAACGCTGTAGGCCCGGACTCTGCAGGCCCGGACGCTGTAGGCCCGGATGCTGTGGGCCCGGACGCTGTAGGCCCGGACACTGTAGGCCCGGACGCTGTAGGCCCGGACTCTGTAGGCCCGGACGCTGTAGGCCCGAACACTGTAGGCCCGGACACTGTAGGCCCGGACACTGTAGGCCCAGACAGTGTAGGCCCAGTCACTGTAGGCCCAGACACTGTAGGCCCAGACACTGTAGGCATGTGTGTGTGTGTGTGTGCGCGCATGTGAGTGTGTGCGCGTGTGTGCGCGCATGTGTGTGTGTGTGCGTGTGTGTGTGTGCGTGTGTGTGTGTGTGCGTGTGTGTGTGTGGGTGCGCGTGTGTGAGTGCGTGTGGAGATTGCACCTTCTCCCCGTGACCGCGTGGGTTTCCTCCGGGTGCTCTGGTTTCCCTCCCACATCCCAAAGACGTGCGGGTTCAGTGGGTCGATCGCCCCGCTGTAAATTGCCCCCTGGTGCTTCAAGGAGTGGATGAGAGGGTGGGACAACGCGGAACTAGTGCCAATGGGCGATCGCTGGCCGGCGCGGACTCGGTGGGCCGAAGGGCCTGTTTCCGCGCTGCGTTTCTCAATCTCAATCGTGTGTGAGGTGTTACAGGTTAAACCAGGCCATGACCCGCACAGTGAGAGAGTTTTGGTGGACAGAGAGGGACTTGAGGATGTGAGAGTGTAGTTCCCCCGAGGCTCGTTGGCCCTGGTGTGTGGGCGAGGGGGGTAGCGGGGGGTGGGTGGGCAGGGGTTGATGGCTGTGTTTAGTCCGGCCTCACAGTGCTGCCTGCTTGTAACTGGGGTTCAATACTGGAGGACTACAATGCAGGAGAAGGCTCTGGAGTCAAATCTCGTATCATTCCAGTAAAGAGCGGGTAGATTTTGCCTCCTCACAGCGCCGGAGACCCGTGTTCCATCCCGACTACGGGCGCCGTCTGTACGGAGTTTGCACGTTCTCCCCGTGACCTGCGTGGGTTTTCTCCGAGATCCACAGTTTCCTCCCGCACTCCAAAGACGTGCAGGTTTTTAGGTTAATTGGCTTCTGTAAAATTGCCCCTGGTGTGTGTAGGGTAGTGTTCGTGTGCGGGGATCGCTGGTCGGCGCGGACCCGGTGGGCCGAAGGGCCTGTTTCCGCGCTGTATCTCTGAACTAAACGAAGCCTAAACTAAAGATGGGGGCAGGTGTGTCAGGCCTCAGGTAACGGAGGGAGAGATTGGGGCGGAAGATAGACACAGAAAGCCGGAGTAACTCAGCGGGACAGGCAGCATCTCTGGAGAGAAGGAATGGGTGACGTTTGGGGTCGAGACCCTTCTTCAGACTGAGAGTCAGGGGAGATATAGACGCTACTTAGGACAAATGAACGAAAGATCATTCAAAAAGCAGCCATGATTAAGGAAAGGTGGAGCTCACAATGGTCCATTGTTGGCTGAGGGATAGGTGGTAACGACAGTGGAACCCATCAGGCTGACAGCGAAACTAGTCCGACGACTAGGGTGGGGGAGGGGATGGAGAGAGAGGGAATGCAAGGGCTACTTGAAGTTGGAGACATCAATGTTCATACCGCTGGGGTGTAAGCCGCCCAAGCGAAATATGAGGTGCTGTTCCTCCAATTTGCGCTGGACCTCACTCTGACAGTGGAGGAGGCCCAGGACAGAAAGGTCAGTGCGGGAGTGGGAGGGGGGAAGGGGGATTTAAAGTGTTTGGCAACTAGGAGATTGGGAGGGGGGGGGGGGGCTGGAATAGGCTCGAGGGGCCGAACTGCCACGTAAGTAAGGGGCCGGCGAATCCTTCCGTCAGAGGCACTCGGAGGGAATGGAGTCCCCATTTAATCCCAGTTGAGGGTCGCGGCCTCACATGCACCACCCGGTGAGATGGTGCAGATTGTCCCATAAGGTATGCAAAGGGTCACCACGTGAAGGGCACGGACAAAGTCACACAGAATCCCCCACCTCTCTTCCCAGGCGGTCGATGCCTGGTCCAACTGCATTCTTTTTTCCTCGCTAAACGAGAACACAGACAAAAATGTGTGGGACGGTCTTAATATGTGCATGAAACTGTGTTTCCTGGGAGTTTAATACAACTAACTGGTCGGTGTAGTGTACGGAATCAAAACTGTATATCTCAGGATTTGTCAGAGAATAAAAAATGTTATTTTGAAGCATAATGAAAGAATGAATGAATGGTTTATTGTCACATCGAGTGATACAGCGTGGAAACAGGCCCCTCGGCCCAACTTGCCCACACTGGCCAACATGTCCCATCTACACTAGTCCCACCTGCCCATATCATATCATATCATATCATCATATTATATATATACAGCCGGAAACAGGCCTTTTCGGCCCACCAAGTCCGCGCCGCCCAGCGATCCCCGTACATTAACACTATCCTACACACACTAGGGACAATTTTTACATTTACCCAGCCAATTAACCTACATACCTGTACGTCTTTGGAGAGTGGGAGGAAACCGAAGATCTCGGAGAAAACCCACGCAGGTCACGGGGAGAACGTACAAACTCCTTACAGTGCAGCACCCGTAGTCAGGATCGAACCTGAGTCTCCAAACCTGTCCGATCTATCCATGTACCTGTCTAACTGTTTCTTAAACGTTGGGTTAGTCCCAGCGTCAACTACCTCCCCTGGCAGCTCGTTCCACACACCCACCTGCCTCTGTGTGGAAAAGTTACCCGTCAGATCCCTATTAACCTTTTCCCCTTCACCTTGAACCTGTGTCCTCTAGTCCTTGATTCCCCCACTCTGGGCAAGAGACTCTGTGCGTCTACCCGATCTATTCCTCTCATGATTTTACATACCTCCCTAAGATCACTATTGAGGGCGTGCAGCGTAGGTTCACCAGGTTAATTCCCGGAATGGCGGGACTGTCATATGTTGAAAGACTGGAGCGACTAGGTTTGCATACACTGGAATTTAGAAGGATGAGAGGGGATCTTATCGAAACGTATAAAATTATTAAGGGGTTGGACACGTTAGAGGCAGGAAACATGTTCCCAATGTTGGGGGAGTCCAGAACTAGGGGCACAGTTTAAGAATAAGGGGTAGGCCATTTAGAACAGAGATGAGGAAAAACTTTTTTAGTCAGAGAGTTGTGAATCTGTGGAATTCTCTGCCTCAGAAGGCAGTGGAGGCCAATTCTCTGAATGCATTCAAGAGAGAGCTAGATAGAGCTCTTAAGGATAGCGGAGTCAGGGGGTATGGGGAGAGGGCAGGAACGGGGTACTGATTGAGAATGATCAGCCATGATCACATTGAATGCAGGTGCTGGCTCGAAGGGCCGAATGGCCTTCTCCTGCACCTATTTTCTATTGTCTATTGTCTATTATCACCCTTCATCCTCCTGCGCTCGAGGTACTGCCAAGTGTGGACTAGTCAATGGAAGGGATTGTTTTCGTTTGGCTTATTATTGTCACATGTACCGAGGAACAGTGAAAAGCTCGTTCCGTGTGCTAGCCAGCCTTCCTACGATAATGAGTAAAATCGTACGCGAGGAAAAGAGGAAATCAGTAGCAACAAACTCCCATCATCGGTTAACCCAGGAATGAGTGGGTTAACATGATGAGCGTTTGTTGGCACTGGGCCTGTACTCGTTGGGGTTTGGAAGGATGAGGGGGGGACCTGATTGAAACGTACAGAACAGTGAGCGGCCTGGATAGAGTGGATGTGGAGAGGATGTTTCCACTGGTGGGAGAGTCTAGGACCAGAGGGCACGGCCTCAGAATTAAAGGACATTCGTTTAGGAAGGAGATGAGGAGGAATTTCTTTAGTCAGAGGGTGGTGAATCTGTGGGATTCATTGCCACAGACGGACGTGGAGGCCACAAGTCAGTGGGCATTTTGAAAGCAGAGATGGATAGATTCTTGATTAGTGCGGGTGTCAGGGGTTATGGGGAGAAGGCAGGAGAGTGGGGTTGAGAGGGAGAGATAGATGATGACAATGGCATGATAGATATGATGGGCCGAAGGGCCTGTTTCTCTGTGATGCCGAGAGAGAAAGGAAGTTGGCTTCCGGCAGCTGGTTTGGGCCCCGTATCTGAGGAAGGACGTGGTGGCTCTGGAGAGGGTCCAGGGGAGGTTCACGAGAATGAGTGGGTTAACCTATGATGAGCGTTTGACGGCACTGGGCCTGTACTCGCTGGAGTTTAGAAGGATGAGGGTTGGGGGGGCTCATTGAAAATGGACAGTCCTCTCATGAGCTATAAACCGAGAGGGGGATAGTTTAATGGAGATTTGTGGGGTCAATCTTTCACACAGAGAGTGATGGGGGCCGAATGGCCTAATTCTGCTCCTGTAACTTAACACCTGATGTGGAGGGAAGGGAAGGGAGGGGGTGCAAGTATTTAACTCTTGCAGGCTGTTCTCCCGCTCCCCACCTACCCAGCCTTGTTCCACTGTCCTCCTGATCAATTTGACCGCTTATACGCCTCGTTGTCACCTACGGTTGCCAACTGTCCCGTATTAGCCGGGCTAACTTGGTTTGTCCCGTACGGGACCGCCCTTGTCCCATATTAGGCCCGGGGGGTGCTGTAGGCCCGGACGCTGTAGGCCTGAACACTGTAGGCCCGGACACTGTAGGCCCGGACGCTGTAGGCCCGGACGTTGTAGGCCCGAACACTGTAGGCCCGGACACTGTAGGCCCGAACACTGTAGGCCCGGACGCTGTAGGCCCGGACACTGTAGGCCCGGACGCTGTAGGCCCGGACGCTGTAGGCCCCGACGCTGTAGGCCTGAACACTGTAGGCCCGGACACTGTAGGCCCGGACGCTGTAGACCCGGACACTGTAGGCCCCGACGCTGTAGGCCTGAACACTGTAGGCCTGGACACTGTAGGCCCAGACAGTGTAGGCCCAGACACTGTAGGCATGTGTGTGTGTGTGTGCGCGCATGTGAGTGTGTGCGCGTGTGTGCGCGCATGTGTGTGTGTGTGCGTGTGTGCGCGTATGTGTGTGTGTGTGCGTGTGTGTGTGTGGGCGCGCTCGCGAGTGCGTGTGGAGATTGCACCTTCTCCCCGTGACCGCGTGGGTTTCCTCCGGGTGCTCTGGTTTCCCTCCCACATCCCAAAGACGTGCGGGTTCAGTGGGTCGATCGCCCCGCTGTAAATTGCCCCCTGGTGCTTCAAGGAGTGGATGAGAGAGTGGGACAACGTGGAACTAGTGCCAATGGGCGATCGCTGGCCGGCGCGGACTCGGTGGGCCGAAGGGCCTGTTTCCATGCTGCGTTTCTCAATCTCAATCGTGTGTGAGGTGTTACAGGTTAAACCAGGCCACGACCCGCACAGTGAGAGAGTTTTGGTGGACAGAGAGGGACTTGAGGATGTGAGAGTGTAGTTCCCCCGAGGCTCGTTGGCCCTGGTGTGTGGGTGAGGGGGGACCTGGGGTGGGGGGGCAGGGGTTGATGGCTGTGTTTAGTCCGGCCTCACAGTGCTGCCTGCTTGTAACTGGGGTTCAATACTGGAGCACTACAATCCAGGAGAAGGCTCTGGAGTCGAATCCCGTATCATTCCAGTAAAGAGCGGATAGATTTTGCCGCCTCACAGCGCCAGAGACCCGTGTTCCATCCCGACTACGGGCGCCGTCTGTACGGAGTTTGCACGTTCTCCCCGTGACCTGCATGGGTTTTCTCCGAGATCTTCGGTTTCCTCCCACGCTCCAAAGACGTGCAGGTTTTTAGATCAATTGGCTTCTGTAAAATTGCCCCCGGTGTGTGTAGGGTAGTGTTCGTGTGCGGGGATCGCTGGTCGGCGCGGACCCGGTGGGACGAAGGGCCTGTTTCCGCGCTGTATCTCTGAACTAAACGAAGCCTAAACTAAAGATGGGGGCAGGTGTGTCAGGCCTCAGGTAACGGAGGGAGAGTTTGGGGCGGAAGATAGACACAAAAAACTGGAGTAACTCAGCGGGACAGGCAGCATCTCTGGAGAGAAGGAATGGGTGACGTTTGGGGTCGAGACCCTTCTTCAGACTGAGAGTCAGGGGAGATATAGACGGTACTTAGGACAAATGAACGAAAGATAATTCAAAAAGCAGCCATGATCAAGGAAAGGTGGAGCTCACAATGGTCCATTGTTGGCTGAGGGATAGGTGGTAACGACAGTGGAACCCAACAGGCCGACAGCGAAACTAGTCCGACGACTAGGGTGGGGGAGGGGATGGAGAGAGAGGGAATGCCGGGGCTACTTGAAGTTGGAGACGTCAATGTTCATACCGCTGGGGTGTAAGCCGCCCAAGCGAAATATGAGGTGCTGTTCCTCCAATTTGCGCTGGGCCTCACTCTGACAGTGGAGGAGGCCCAGGACAGAAAGGTCAGTGCGGGAGTGGGAGGGGGGAAGGGGGATTTAAAGTGTTTGGCAACTAGGAGATTGGGAGGGGGGGGGGGGGGGCTGGAATAGGCTCGAGGGGCCGAACTGCCACGTAAGTAAGGGGCCGGCGAATCCTTCCGTCAGAGGCACTCGGAGGGAGTGGGGTCCCCATTTAATCCCAGTTGAGGGTCGCGGCCTCACATGCACCACCCGGTGAGATGGTGCAGATTGTCCCATAAGGTATGCAAAGGGTCACCACGTGAAGGGCACGGACAAAGTCACACAGAATCCCCCACCTCTCTTCCCAGGCGGTCGATGCCTGGTCCAACTGCATTCTTTTTTCCTCGCTAAACGAGAACACAGACAAAAATGTGTGGGACGGTCTTAATATGTGCATGAAACTGTGTTTCCTGGGAGTTTAATACAACTAACTGGTCGGTGTAGTGTACGGAATCAAAACTGTATATCTCAGGATTTGTCAGAGAATAAAAAATGTTATTTTGAAGCATAATGAAAGAATGAATGAATGGTTTATTGTCACATCGAGTGATACAGCGTGGAAACAGGCCCCTCGGCCCAACTTGCCCACACTGGCCAACATGTCCCATCTACACTAGTCCCACCTGCCCATATCATATCATATCATATCATCATATCATATATATACAGCCGGAAACAGGCCTTTTCGGCCCACCAAGTCCGTGCCGCCCAGCGATCCCCGCACATTAACACTATCCTACACACACTAGGGACAATTTTTACATTTACCCAGCCAATTAACCTACATACCTGTACGTCTTTGGAGAGTGGGAGGAAACCGAAGATCTCGGAGAAAACCCACGCAGGTCACGGGGAGAACGTACAAACTCCTTACAGTGCAGCACCCGTAGTCAGGATCGAACCTGAGTCTCCAAACCTGTCCGATCTATCCATGTACCTGTCTAACTGTTTCTTAAACGTTGGGTTAGTCCCAGCGTCAACTACCTCCCCTGGCAGCTCGTTCCACACACCCACCTGCCTCTGTGTGGAAAAGTTACCCGTCAGATCCCTATTAACCTTTTCCCCTTCACCTTGAACCTGTGTCCTCTAGTCCTTGATTCCCCCACTCTGGGCAAGAGACTCTGTGCGTCTACCCGATCTATTCCTCTCATGATTTTACATACCTCTCTAAGATCACTATTGAGGGCGTGCAGCGTAGGTTCACCAGGTTAATTCCCGGAATGGCGGGACTGTCATATGTTGAAAGACTGGAGCGACTAGGTTTGTATACACTGGAATTTAGAAGGATGAGAGGGGATCTTATCGAAACGTATAAAATTATTAAGGGGTTGGACACGTTAGAGGCAGGAAACATGTTCCCAATGTTGGGGGAGTCCAGAACTAGGGGCACAGTTTAAGAATAAGGGGTAGGCCATTTAGAACAGAGATGAGGAAAAACATTTTTAGTCAGAGAGTTGTGAATCTGTGGAATTCTCTGCCTCAGAAGGCAGTGGAGGCCAATTCTCTGAATGCATTCAAGAGAGAGCTAGATAGAGCTCTTAAGGATAGCGGAGTCAGGGGGTATGGGGAGAGGGCAGGAACGGGGTACTGATTGAGAATGATCAGCCATGATCACATTGAATGCAGGTGCTGGCTCGAAGGGCCGAATGGCCTTCTCCTGCACCTATTTTCTATTGTCTATTGTCTATTATCACCCTTCATCCTCCTGCGCTCGAGGTACTGCCAAGTGTGGACTAGTCAATGGAAGGGATTGTTTTCGTTTGGTTTATTATTGTCACATGTACCGAGGAACAGTGAAAAGCTCGTTCTGTGTGCTAGCCAGCCTTCCTACGATAATGAGTAAAATCGTACGCGAGGAAAAGAGGAAATCAGTAGCAACAAACTCCCATCATCGGTTAACCCAGGAATGAGTGGGTTAACATGATGAGCGTTTGTTGGCACTGGGCCTGTACTCGTTGGGGTTTGGAAGGATGAGGGGGGACCTGATTGAAACGTACAGAACAGTGAGCGGCCTGGATAGAGTGGATGTGGAGAGGGTGTTTCCACTAGTGGGAGAGTCTAGGACCAGAGGGCACGGCCTCAGAATTAAAGGACATTCGTTTAGGAAGGAGATGAGGAGGAATTTCTTTAGTCAGAGGGCGGTGAATCTGTGGGATTCATTGCCACAGACGGCTGTGGAGGCCACAAGTCAGTGGGCATTTTGAAAGCAGAGATGGATAGATTCTTGATTAGTGCGGGTGTCAGGGGTTATGGGGAGAAGGCAGGAGAGTGGGGTTGAGAGGGAGAGATAGATGATGACAATGGCATGATAGATATGATGGGCCGAAGGGCCTGTTTCTCTGTGATGCCGAGAGAGAAAGGAAGTTGGCTTCCGGCAGCTGGTTTGGGCCCCGTATCTGAGGAAGGATGTGCTGGCTCTGGAGAGGGTCGAGGGAGGTTCACGAGAATGAGTGGGTTAACCTATGATGAGCGTTTGACGGCACTGGGGGTTGGGGGGGCTCATTGAAAATGGACAGTCCTCTCATGAGCTATAAGCCGAGAGGGGGATAGTTTAATGGAGATTTGTGGGGTCAATCTTTCACACAGAGAGTGATGGGGGCCGAATGGCCTAATTCTGCTCCTGTAACTTAACACCTGATGTGGAGGGAAGGGAAGGGAGGGGGTGCAAGTATTTAACTCTTGCAGGCTGTTCTCCCGCTCCCCACCTACCCAGCCTTGTTCCACTGTCCTCCTGATCAATTTTACCGCTTATACGCCTCGTTGTCACCTATGGTTGCCAACTGTCCCGTATTAGCCGGGCTAACTTGGTTTGTCCCGTACGGGACCGCCCTTGTCCCATATTAGGCCCGGGGGGTGCTGTAGGCCCGGACGCTGTAGGCCTGAACACTGTAGGCCCGGACACTGTAGGCCCGGACGCTGTAGGCCTGGACGTTGTAGGCCCGAACACTGTAGGCCCGGACGCTGTAGGCCCGGACGCTGTAGGCCTGAACACTGTAGGCCCGGACACTGTAGGCCCGGACACTGTAGGCCCGGACGCTGTAGGCCCGGACACTGTAGGCCCGGACGCTGAAGGCCCGAACACTGTACGCCCGGACACTGTAGGCCCAGACAGTGTAGGCCCGGACACTGTAGGCATGTGTGTGTGTGTGCGTGCGTGTGTGTGTGCGTGTGTGGGTGTGTGTGCGCGTGTGTGTGCGTGTGTGGGTGTGTGCGCGCGTGTGTGTGCGCGTGTGTGGGTGCGCGTGTGTGGGTGCGCGCGCGCGAGTGCGTGTGGAGATTGCACCTTCTCCCCGTGACCGCGTGGGTTTCCTCCGGGTGCTCTGGTTTCCCTCCCACATCCCAAAGACGTGCGGGTTCAGTGGGTCGATCGCCCCGCTGTAAATTGCCCCCTGGTGCTTCAAGGAGTGGATGAGAGAGTGGGACAACGTGGAACTAGTGCCAATGGGCGATCGCTGGCCGGCGCGGACTCGGTGGGCCGAAGGGCCTGTTTCCGCACTGCGTTTCTCAATCTCAATCGTGTGTGAGGTGTTACAGGTTAAACCAGGCCGCGACCCGCACAGTGAGAGAGTTTTGGTGGACAGAGAGTGATGTGAGAGTCTAGTTCCCCTGAGGCTCGTTGGCCCTGGTGTGTGGGTTAGGGTGGACCTGGGGGGGGGCAGGGGTTGATGGCTGTGTTTAGTCCGGCCTCACAGTGCTGCCTGCTTGTAACTGGGGTTCAATACTGGAGGACTACAATGCAGGAGAAGGCTCTGAGTCCAATCCTGTATCATTCCAGTAAAGAGCGGATAGATTTTGCCGCCTCACAGCGCCGGAGACCCGGGTTCCATCCCGACTACGGGCGGCGTCTGTACGGAGTTTGCACGTTCTCCACGTGACCTGCGTGGGTTTTCTCCGAGATCTACGGTTTCCTCCCGCACTCCAAAGACGTACAGGTTTGTAGATCAATTGGCTTCAGTAAAATTGCCCCTGGTGTGTGTAGGGTAGTGTTCGTGTGCGGGGATCGCTGGTCGGCGCGGACCCGGTGGGCCGAAGGGCCTGTTTCCGCGCTGTATCTCTGAACTAAACGAAGCCTAAACTAAAGATGGGGGCAGGTGTGTCAGGCCTCAGGTAACGGAGGGAGAGTTTGGGGCGGAAGATAGACACAGAAAGCCGGAGTAACTCAGCGGGTCGGGCAGCATCTCTGGAGAGAAGGAATGGGTGACGTTTGGGGTCGAGACCCTTCTTCAGACTGAGAGTCAGGGGAGATATAGACGGTACTTAGGACAAATGAACGAAAGATCATTCAAAAAGCAGCCATGATCAAGGAAAGGTGGAGCTCACAATGGTCCATTGTTGGCTGAGGGATAGGTGGTAACGACAGTGGAACCCAACAGGCCGACAGCGAAACTAGTCCGACGACTAGGGTGGGGGAGGGGATGGAGAGAGAGGGAATGCCGGGGCTACTTGAAGTTGGAGACGTCAATGTTCATACCGCTGGGGTGTAAGCCGCCCAAGCGAAATATGAGGTGCTGTTCCTCCAATTTGCGCTGGGCCTCACTCTGACACTGGAGGAGGCCCAGGACAGAAAGGTCAGTGCGGGAGTGGGAGGGGTGAAGGGGGATTTAAAGTGTTTGGCAACTAGGAGATTGGGAGGGGGGGGGGGGCTGGAATAGGCTCGAGGGGCCGAACTGCCACGTAAGTAAGGGGCCGGTGAATCCTTCCGTCAGAGGCACTCGGAGGGAGTGGGGTCCCCATTTAATCCCAGTTGAGGGTCGCGGCCTCACATGCACCACCCGGTGAGATGGTGCAGATTGTCCCATAAGGTATGCAAAGGGTCACCACGCGAAGGGCACACAGAATCCCCCACTTCTCTTCCCAGGCGGTCGATGCCTGGTCCAACTGCATTCTTTTTTCCTCGCTAAACGAGAACACAGACAAAAATGTGTGGGACGGTCTTAATATGTGCATGAAACTGTGTTTCCTGGGAGTTTAATACAACTAACTGGTCGGTGTAGTGTACGGAATCAAAACTGTATATCTCAGGATTTGTCAGAGAATAAAAAATGTTATTTTGAAGCATAATGAAAGAATGAATGAATGGTTTATTGTCACATCGAGTGATACAGCGTGGAAACAGGCCCCTCGGCCCAACTTGCCCACACTGGCCAACATGTCCCATCTACACTAGTCCCACCTGCCCATATCATATCATATCATATCATCATATCATATATATACAGCCGGAAACAGGCCTTTTCGGCCCACCAAGTCCGCGCCGCCCAGCGATCCCCGCACATTAACACTATCCTACACACACTAGGGACAATTTTTACATTTACCCAGCCAATTAACCTACATACCTGTACGTCTTTGGAGAGTGGGAGGAAACCGAAGATCTCGGAGAAAACCCACGCAGGTCACGGGGAGAACGTACAAACTCCTTACAGTGCAGCACCCGTAGTCAGGATCGAACCTGAGTCTCCAAACCTGTCCGATCTATCCATGTACCTGTCTAACTGTTTCTTAAACGTTGGGTTAGTCCCAGCGTCAACTACCTCCCCTGGCAGCTCGTTCCACACACCCACCTGCCTCTATGTGGAAAAGTTACCCGTCAGATCCCTATTAACCTTTTCCCCTTCACCTTGAACCTGTGTCCTCTAGTCCTTGATTCCCCCACTCTGGGCAAGGGACTCTGTGCGTCTACCCGATCTATTCCTCTCATGATTTTACACACCTCTCTAAGATCACTATTGAGGGCGTGCAGCGTAGGTTCACCAGGTTAATTCCCGGAATGGCGGGACTGTCATATGTTGAAAGACTGGAGCGACTAGGTTTGTATACACTGGAATTTAGAAGGATGAGAGGGGATCTTATCGAAACGTATAAAATTATTAAGGGGTTGGACACGTTAGAGGCAGGAAACATGTTCCCAATGTTGGGGGAGTCCAGAACTAGGGGCACAGTTTAAGAATAAGGGGTAGGCCATTTAGAACAGAGATGAGGAAAAACTTTTTTAGTCAGAGAGTTGTGAATCTGTGGAATTCTCTGCCTCAGAAGGCAGTGGAGGCCAATTCTCTGAATGCATTCAAGAGAGAGCTAGATAGAGCTCTTAAGGATAGCGGAGTCAGGGGGTATGGGGAGAGGGCAGGAACGGGGTACTGATTGAGAATGATCAGCCATGATCACATTGAATGCAGGTGCTGGCTCGAAGGGCCGAATGGCCTTCTCCTGCACCTATTTTCTATTGTCTATTGTCTATTATCACCCTTCATCCCCCTGCGCTCGAGGTACTGCCAAGTGTGGACTAGTCAATGGAAGGGATTGTTTTCGTTTGGTTTATTATTGTCACATGTACCGAGGAACAGTGAAAAGCTCGTTCCGTGTGCTAGCCAGCCTTCCTACGATAATGAGTAAAATCGTACGCGAGGAAAAGAGGAAATCAGTAGCAACAAACTCCCATCATCGGTTAACCCAGGAATGAGTGGGTTAACATGATGAGCGTTTGTTGGCACTGGGCCTGTACTCGTTGGGGTTTGGAAGGATGAGGCGGGGACCTGATTGAAACGTACAGAACAGTGAGCGGCCTGGATAGAGTGGATGTGGAGAGGGTGTTTCCACTAGTGGGAGAGTCTAGGACCAGAGGGCACGGCCTCAGAATTAAAGGACATTCGTTCAGGAAGGAGATGAGGAGGAATTTCTTTAGTCAGAGGGCGGTGAATCTGTGGGATTCATTGCCACAGACGGCTGTGGAGGCCACAAGTCAGTGGGCATTTTGAAAGCAGAGATGGATAGATTCTTGATTAGTGCGGGTGTCAGGGGTTATGGGGAGAAGGCAGGAGAATGGGGTTGGGAGGGAGATATAGATGATGACAATGGCATGATAGATATGATGGGCCGAAGGGCCTGTTTCTCTGAGATGCCGAGAGAGAGAAAGGAAGTTGGCTTCCGGCAGCTGGTTTGGGCCCCGTATCTGAGGAAGGACGTGGTGGCTCTGGAGAGGGTCCAGGGGAGGTTCACGAGAATGAGTGGGTTAACCTATGATGAGCGTTTGATGGCACTGGGCCTGTACTCGCTGGAGTTTAGAAGGATGAGGGTTGGGGGGGCTCATTGAAAATGGACAGTCCTCTCATGAGCTATAAGCCGAGAGGGGGATAGTTTAATGGAGATTTGTGGGGTCAATCTTTCACACAGAGAGTGATGGGGGCCGAATGGCCTAATTCTGCTCCTGTAACTTAACACCTGATGTGGAGGGAAGGGAAGGGAGGGGGTGCAAGTATTTAACTCTTGCAGGCTGTTCTCCCGCTCCCCACCTACCCAGCCTTGTTCCACTGTCCTCCCGATCAATTTTACCGCTTATACGCCTCGTTGTCACCTATGGTTGCCAACTGTCCCGTATTAGCCGGGCTAATTTGGTTTGTCCCGTACGGGACCGCCCTTGTCCCATATTAGGCCCGGGGGGTGCTGTAGGCCCGGACGCTGTAGGCCTGAACACTGTAGGCCCGGACACTGTAGGCCCGGACGCTGTAGGCCCGGACGTTGTAGGCCCGAACACTGTAGGCCCGGACGCTGTAGGCCCGGACGCTGTAGGCCTGAACACTGTAGGCCCGGACACTGCAGGCCCGGACACTGTAGGCCCGGACGCTGTAGGCCCGGACACTGTAGGCCCGGATGCTGTAGGCCCGGACGTTGTAGGCCCGAACACTGTAGGCCCGGACACTGTAGGCCCGAACACTGTAGGCCCGGACGCTGTAGGCCCGGACACTGTAGGCCCGGACGCTGTAGGCCCGGACACTGTAGGCCCCGACGCTGTAGGCCTGAACACTGTAGGCCCGGACACTGTAGGCCCGGACGCTGTAGACCCGGACAGTGTAGGCCCAGACAGTGTAGGCCCAGACACTGTAGGCCCAGACACTGTAGGCCCAGACACTGTAGGCATGTGTGTGTGTGTGTGTGCGCGCATGTGAGTGTGCGCGTGTGTGCGCGCATGTGTGTGTGTGTGCGTGTGTGTGTGTGCGTGTGTGTGTGTGTGTGCGCGCGCGTGTGTGTGTGTGGGCGCGTGTGTGAGTGCGTGTGGAGATTGCACCTTCTCCCCGTGACCGCGTGGGTTTCCTCCGGGTGATCTGGTTTCCCTCCCACATCCCAAAGACGTGCGGGTTCAGTGGGTCGATCGCCCCGCTGTAAATTGCCCCCTGGTGCTTCAAGGAGTGGATGAGAGAGTGGGACAACGTGGAACTAGTGCCAATGGGCGATCGAACTAAACGAAGCCTAAACTAAAGACGGGGGCAGGTGTGTCAGGCCTCAGGTAACGGAGGGAGAGATTGGGGCGGAAGATAGACACAAAAAACTGGAGTAACTCAGCGGGACAGGCAGCATCTCTGGAGAGAAGGAATGGGTGACGTTTGGGGTCGAGACCCTTCTTCAGACTGAGAGTCAGGGGAGATATAGACGGTACTTAGGACAAATGAACGGAAGATAATTCAAAAAGCAGCCATGATCAAGGAAAGGTGGAGCTCACAATGGTCCATTGTTGGCTGAGGGATAGGTGGTAACGACAGTGGAACCCAACAGGCCGACAGCGAAACTAGTCCGACGACTAGGGTGGGGGAGGGGATGGAGAGAGAGGGAATGCTGGGGCTACTTGAAGTTGGAGAAGTCAATGTTCATACCGCTGGGGTGTAAGCCGCCCAAGCGAAATATGAGGTGCTGTTCCTCCAATTTGCGCTGGGCCTCACTCTGACAGTGGAGGAGGCCCAGGACAGAAAGGTCAGTGCGGGAGTGGGAGGGGGGAAGGGGGATTTAAAGTGTTTGGCAACTAGGAGATTGGGAGGGGGGGAGGGCTGGAATAGGCTCGAGGGGCCGAACTGCCACGTAAGTAAGGGGACGGCGAATCCTTCCGTCAGAGGCACTCGGAGGGAGTGAAGCCCCCATTTAATCCCAGTTGAGGGTCGCGGCCTCACATGCACCACCCGGTGAGATGGTGCAGATTGTCCCATAAGGTATGCAAAGGGTCACCACGTGAAGGGCACGGACAAAGTCACACAGAATCCCCCACCTCTCTTCCCAGGCGGTCGATGCCTGGTCCAACTGCATTCTTTTTTCCTCGCTTATCGAGAACACAGACAAAAATGTGTGGGACGGTCTTAATATGTGCATGAAACTGTGTTTCCTGGGAGTTTAATACAACTAACTGGTCGGTGTAGTGTACGGAATCAAAACTGTATATCTCAGGATTTGTCAGAGAATAAAAAATGTTATTTTGAAGCATAATGAAAGAATGAATGAATGGTTTATTGTCACATCGAGTGATACAGCGTGGAAACAGGCCCCTCGGCCCAACTTGCCCACACTGGCCAACATGTCCCATCTACACTAGTCCCACCTGCCCATATCATATCATATCATATCATATCATCATATCATATATATACAGCCGGAAACAGGCCTTTTCGGCCCACCAAGTCCGCGCCGCCCAGCGATCCCCGCACATTAACACTATCCTACACACACTAGGGACAATTTTTACATTTACCCAGCCAATTAACCTACATACCTGTACGTCTTTGGAGAGTGGGAGGAAACCGAAGATCTCGGAGAAAACCCACGCAGGTCACGGGGAGAACGTACAAACTCCTTACAGTGCAGCACCCGTAGTCAGGATCGAACCTGAGTCTCCAAACCTGTCCGATCTATCCATGTACCTGTCTAACTGTTTCTTAAACGTTGGGTTAGTCCCAGCGTCAACTACCTCCCCTGGCAGCTCGTTCCACACACCCACCTGCCTCTGTGTGGAAAAGTTACCCGTCAGATCCCTATTAACCTTTTCCCCTTCACCTTGAACCTGTGTCCTCTAGTCCTTGATTCCCCCACTCTGGGCAAGGGACTCTGTGCGTCTACCCGATCTATTCCTCTCATGATTTTACACACCTCTCTAAGATCACTATTGAGGGCGTGCAGCGTAGGTTCACCAGGTTAATTCCCGGAATGGCGGGACTGTCATATGTTGAAAGACTGGAGCGACTAGGTTTGTATACACTGGAATTTAGAAGGATGAGAGGGGATCTTATCGAAACGTATAAAATTATTAAGGGGTTGGACACGTTAGAGGCAGGAAACATGTTCCCAATGTTGGGGGAGTCCAGAACTAGGGGCACAGTTTAAGAATAAGGGGTAGGCCATTTAGAACAGAGATGAGGAAAAACTTTTTTAGTCAGAGAGTTGTGAATCTGTGGAATTCTCTGCCTCAGAAGGCAGTGGAGGCCAATTCTCTGAATGCATTCAAGAGAGAGCTAGATAGAGCTCTTAAGGATAGCGGAGTCAGGGGGTATGGGGAGAGGGCAGGAACGGGGTACTGATTGAGAATGATCAGCCATGATCACATTGAATGCAGGTGCTGGCTCGAAGGGCCGAATGGCCTTCTCCTGCACCTATTTTCTATTGTCTATTGTCTATTATCACCCTTCATCCTCCTGCGCTCGAGGTACTGCCAAGTGTGGACTAGTCAATGGAAGGGATTGTTTTCGTTTGGCTTATTATTGTCACATGTACCGAGGAACAGTGAAAAGCTCGTTCCGTGTGCTAGCCAGCCTTCCTACGATAATGAGTAAAATCGTACGCGAGGAAAAGAGGAAATCAGTAGCAACAAACTCCCATCATCGGTTAACCCAGGAATGAGTGGGTTAACATGATGAGCGTTTGTTGGCACTGGGCCTGTACTCGTTGGGGTTTGGAAGGATGAGGGGGGACCTGATTGAAACGTACAGAACAGTGAGCGGCCTGGATAGAGTGGATGTGGAGAGGGTGTTTCCACTAGTGGGAGAGTCTAGGACCAGAGGGCACGGCCTCAGAATTAAAGGACATTCATTTAGGAAGGAGATGAGGAGGAATTTCTTTAGTCAGAGGGCGGTGAATCTGTGGGATTCATTGCCACAGACGGCTGTGGAGGCCACAAGTCAGTGGGCATTTTGAAAGCAGAGATGGATAGATTCTTGATTAGTGCGGGTGTCAGGGGTTATGGGGAGAAGGCAGGAGAGTGGGGTTGAGAGGGAGAGAGAGATGATGACAATGGCATGATAGATATGATGGGCCGAAGGGCCTGTTTCTCTGTGATGCCGAGAGAGAAAGGAAGTTGGCTTCCGGCAGCTGGTTTGGGCCCCGTATCTGAGGAAGGATGTGCTGGCTCTGGAGAGGGTCCAGGGGAGGTTCACGAGAATGAGTGGGTTAACCTATGATGAGCGTTTGACGGCACTGGGGGTTGGGGGGGCTCATTGAAAATGGACAGTCCTCTCATGAGCTATAAGCCGAGAGGGGGATAGTTTAATGGAGATTTGTGGGGTCAATCTTTCACACAGAGAGTGATGGGGGCCGAATGGCCTAATTCTGCTCCTGTAACTTAACACCTGATGTGGAGGGAAGGGAAGGGAGGGGGTGCAAGTATTTAACTCTTGCAGGCTGTTCTCCCGCTCCCCACCTACCCAGCCTTGTTCCACTGTCCTCCTGATCAATTTTACCGCTTATACGCCTCGTTGTCACCTATGGTTGCCAACTGTCCCGTATTAGCCGGGCTAACTTGGTTTGTCCCGTACGGGACCGCCCTTGTCCCATATTAGGCCCGGGGGGTGCTGTAGGCCCGGACGCTGTAGGCCTGAACACTGTAGGCCCGGACACTGTAGGCCCGGACGCTGTAGGCCTGGACGTTGTAGGCCCGAACACTGTAGGCCCGGACGCTGTAGGCCCGGACGCTGTAGGCCTGAACACTGTAGGCCCGGACACTGTAGGCCCGGACACTGTAGGCCCGGACGCTGTAGGCCCGGACACTGTAGGCCCGGACGCTGAAGGCCCGAACACTGTACGCCCGGACACTGTAGGCCCAGACAGTGTAGGCCCGGACACTGTAGGCATGTGTGTGTGTGTGCGTGCGTGTGTGTGTGCGTGTGTGGGTGTGTGTGCGCGTGTGTGTGCGTGTGTGGGTGTGTGCGCGCGTGTGTGTGCGCGTGTGTGGGTGCGCGTGTGTGGGTGCGCGCGTGCGAGTGCGTGTGGAGATTGCACCTTCTCCCCGTGACCGCGTGGGTTTCCTCCGGGTGCTCTGGTTTCCCTCCCACATCCCAAAGACGTGCGGGTTCAGTGGGTCGATCGCCCCGCTGTAAATTGCCCCCTGGTGCTTCAAGGAGTGGATGAGAGAGTGGGACAACGTGGAACTAGTGCCAATGGGCGATCGCTGGCCGGCGCGGACTCGGTGGGCCGAAGGGCCTGTTTCCGCACTGCGTTTCTCAATCTCAATCGTGTGTGAGGTGTTACAGGTTAAACCAGGCCGCGACCCGCACAGTGAGAGAGTTTTGGTGGACAGAGAGTGATGTGAGAGTCTAGTTCCCCTGAGGCTCGTTGGCCCTGGTGTGTGGGTTAGGGTGGACCTGGGGGGGGGCAGGGGTTGATGGCTGTGTTTAGTCCGGCCTCACAGTGCTGCCTGCTTGTAACTGGGGTTCAATACTGGAGGACTACAATGCAGGAGAAGGCTCTGAGTCCAATCCTGTATCATTCCAGTAAAGAGCGGATAGATTTTGCCGCCTCACAGCGCCGGAGACCCGGGTTCCATCCCGACTACGGGCGCCGTCTGTACGGAGTTTGCACGTTCTCCACGTGACCTGCGTGGGTTTTCTCCGAGATCTACGGTTTCCTCCCGCACTCCAAAGACGTACAGGTTTGTAGATCAATTGGCTTCAGTAAAATTGCCCCTGGTGTGTGTCGGGTAGTGTTAGTGTGCGGGGATCGCTGGTCGGCGCGGACCCGGTGGGCCGAAGGGCCTGTTTCCGCGCTGTATCTCTGAACTAAACGAAGCCTAAACTAAAGACGGGGGCAGGTGTGTCAGGCCTCAGGTAACGGAGGGAGAGTTTGGGGCGGAAGATAGACACAAAAAGCCGGAGTAACTCAGCGGGACAGGCAGCATCTCTGGAGAGAAGGAATGGGTGACGTTTGGGGTCGAGACCCTTCTTCAGACTGAGAGTCAGGGGAGATATAGACGGTACTTAGGACAAATGAACGAAAGATCATTCAAAAAGCAGCCATGATCAAGGAAAGGTGGAGCTCACAATGGTCCATTGTTGGCTGAGGGATAGGTGGTAACGACAGTGGAACCCAACAGGCCGACAGCGAAACTAGTCCGACGACTAGGGTGGGGGAGGGGATGGAGAGAGAGGGAATGCCGGGGCTACTTGAAGTTGGAGACGTCAATGTTCATACCGCTGGGGTGTAAGCCGCCCAAGCGAAATATGAGGTGCTGTTCCTCCAATTTGCGCTGGGCCTCACTCTGACAGTGGAGGAGGCCCAGGACAGAAAGATCAGTGCGGGAGTGGGAGGAGGGGAAGGGGGATTTAAAGTGTTTGGCAACTAGGAGATTGGTAGGGGGGGGGGGCTGGAATAGGCTCGAGGGGCCGAACTGCCACGTAAGTAAGGGGCCGGCGAATCCTTCCATCAGAGGCACTCGGAGGGAGTGGGGTCCCCATTTAATCCCAGTTGAGGGTCGCGGCCTCACATGCACCACCCGGTGAGATGGTGCAGATTGTCCCATAAGGTATGCAAAGGGTCACCACGTGAAGGGCACGGACAAAGTCACACAGAATCCCCCACCTCTCTTCCCAGGCGGTCGATGCCTGGTCCAACTGCATTCTTTTTTCCTCGCTAAACGAGAACACAGACAAAAATGTGTGGGACGGTCTTAATATGTGCATGAAACTGTGTTTCCTGGGAGTTTAATACAACTAACTGGTCGGTGTAGTGTACGGAATCAAAACTGTATATCTCAGGATTTGTCAGAGAATAAAAAATGTTATTTTGAAGCATAATGAAAGAATGAATGAATGGTTTATTGTCACATCGAGTGATACAGCGTGGAAACAGGCCCCTCGGCCCAACTTGCCCACACTGGCCAACATGTCCCATCTACACTAGTCCCACCTGCCCATATCATATCATATCATATCATCATATCATATATATACAGCCGGAAACAGGCCTTTTCGGCCCACCAAGTCCGCGCCGCCCAGCGATCCCCGCACATTAACACTATCCTACACACACTAGGGACAATTTTTACATTTACCCAGCCAATTAACCTACATACCTGTACGTCTTTGGAGAGTGGGAGGAAACCGAAGATCTCGGAGAAAACCCACGCAGGTCACGGGGAGAACGTACAAACTCCTTACAGTGCAGCACCCGTAGTCAGGATCGAACCTGAGTCTCCAAACCTGTCCGATCTATCCATGTACCTGTCTAACTGTTTCTTAAACGTTGGGTTAGTCCCAGCGTCAACTACCTCCCCTGGCAGCTCGTTCCACACACCCACCTGCCTCTGTGTGGAAAAGTTACCCGTCAGATCCCTATTAACCTTTTCCCCTTCACCTTGAACCTGTGTCCTCTAGTCCTTGATTCCCCCACTCTGGGCAAGAGACTCTGTGCGTCTACCCGATCTATTCCTCTCATGATTTTACATACCTCTCTAAGATCACTATTGAGGGCGTGCAGCGTAGGTTCACCAGGTTAATTCCCGGAATGGCGGGACTGTCATATGTTGAAAGACTGGAGCGACTAGGTTTGTATACACTGGAATTTAGAAGGATGAGAGGGGATCTTATCGAAACGTATAAAATTATTAAGGGGTTGGACACGTTAGAGGCAGGAAACATGTTCCCAATGTTGGGGGAGTCCAGAACTAGGGGCACAGTTTAAGAATAAGGGGTAGGCCATTTAGAACAGAGATGAGGAAAAACATTTTTAGTCAGAGAGTTGTGAATCTGTGGAATTCTCTGCCTCAGAAGGCAGTGGAGGCCAATTCTCTGAATGCATTCAAGAGAGAGCTAGATAGAGCTCTTAAGGATAGCGGAGTCAGGGGGTATGGGGAGAGGGCAGGAACGGGGTACTGATTGAGAATGATCAGCCATGATCACATTGAATGCAGGTGCTGGCTCGAAGGGCCGAATGGCCTTCTCCTGCACCTATTTTCTATTGTCTATTGTCTATTATCACCCTTCATCCTCCTGCGCTCGAGGTACTGCCAAGTGTGGACTAGTCAATGGAAGGGATTGTTTTCGTTTGGCTTATTATTGTCACATGTACCGAGGAACAGTGAAAAGCTCGTTCCGTGTGCTAGCCAGCCTTCCTACGATAATGAGTAAAATCGTACGCGAGGAAAAGAGGAAATCAGTAGCAACAAACTCCCATCATCGGTTAACCCAGGAATGAGTGGGTTAACATGGTGAGCGTTTGTGGGCACTGGGCCTGTACTCGTTGGGGTTTGGAAGGATGAGGGGGGGACCTGATTGAAACGTACAGAACAGTGAGCGGCCTGGATAGAGTGGATGTGGAGAGGATGTTTCCACTAGTGGGAGAGTCTAGGACCAGAGGGCACGGCCTCAGAATTAAAGGACATTCGTTTAGGAAGGAGATGAGGAGGAATTTCTTTAGTCAGAGGGCGGTGAATCTGTGGGATTCATTGCCACAGACGGCTGTGGAGGCCACAAGTCAGTGGGCATTTTGAAAGCAGAGATGGATAGATTCTTGATTAGTGCGGGTGTCAGGGGTTATGGGGAGAAGGCAGGAGAGTGGGGTTGAGAGGGAGAGAGAGATGATGACAATGGCATGATAGATATGATGGGCCGAAGGGCCTGTTTCTCTGTGATGCCGAGAGAGAAAGGAAGTTGGCTTCCGGCAGCTGGTTTGGGCCCCGTATCTGAGGAAGGACGTGGTGGCTCTGGAGAGGGTCCAGGGAGGTTCACGAGAATGAGTGGGTTAACCTATGATGAGCGTTTGATGGCACTGGGCCTGTACTCGCTGGAGTTTAGAAGGATGAGGGTGGGGGGGGCTCATTGAAAATGGACAGTCCTCTCATGAGCTATAAGCCGAGAGGGGGATAGTTTAATGGAGATTTGTGGGGTCAATCTTTCACACAGAGAGTGATGGGGGCCGAATGGCCTAATTCTGCTCCTGTAACTTAACACCTGATGTGGAGGGAAGGGAAGGGAGGGGGTGCAAGTATTTAACTCTTGCAGGCTGTTCTCCCGCTCCCCACCTACCCAGCCTTGTTCCACTGTCCTCCTGATCAATTTTACCGCTTATACGCCTCGTTGTCACCTACGGTTGCCAACTGTCCCGTATTAGCCGGGCTAACTTGGTTTGTCCCGTACGGGACCGCCCTTGTCCCATATTAGGCCCGGGGGGTGCTGTAGGCCCGGACGCTGTAGGCCTGAACACTGTAGGCCCGGACACTGTAGGCCCGGACGCTGTAGGCCTGGACGTTGTAGGCCCGAACACTGTAGGCCCGGACGCTGTAGGCCCGGACGCTGTAGGCCTGAACACTGTAGGCCCGGACACTGTAGGCCCGGACACTGTAGGCCCGGACGCTGTAGGCCCGGACACTGTAGGCCCGGACGCTGAAGGCCCGAACACTGTACGCCCGGACACTGTAGGCCCAGACAGTGTAGGCCCGGACACTGTAGGCATGTGTGTGTGTGTGCGTGCGTGTGTGTGTGCGTGTGTGGGTGTGTGTGCGCGTGTGTGTGCGTGTGTGGGTGTGTGCGCGCGTGTGTGTGCGCGTGTGTGGGTGCGCGTGTGTGGGTGCGCGCGCGCGAGTGCGTGTGGAGATTGCACCTTCTCCCCGTGACCGCGTGGGTTTCCTCCGGGTGCTCTGGTTTCCCTCCCACATCCCAAAGACGTGCGGGTTCAGTGGGTCGATCGCCCCGCTGTAAATTGCCCCCTGGTGCTTCAAGGAGTGGATGAGAGAGTGGGACAACGTGGAACTAGTGCCAATGGGCGATCGCTGGCCGGCGCGGACTCGGTGGGCCGAAGGGCCTGTTTCCGCACTGCGTTTCTCAATCTCAATCGTGTGTGAGGTGTTACAGGTTAAACCAGGCCGCGATCCGCACAGTGAGAGAGTTTTGGTGGACAGAGAGTGATGTGAGAGTCTAGTTCCCCTGAGGCTCGTTGGCCCTGGTGTGTGGGTTAGGGTGGACCTGGGGGGGGGCAGGGGTTGATGGCTGTGTTTAGTCCGGCCTCACAGTGCTGCCTGCTTGTAACTGGGGTTCAATACTGGAGCACTACAATCCAGGAGAAGGCTCTGGAGTCGAATCCCGTATCATTCCAGTAAAGAGCGGATAGATTTTGCCGCCTCACAGCGCCGGAGACCCGTGTTCCATCCCGACTACGGGCGCCGTCTGTACGGAGTTTGCACGTTCTCCCCGTGACCTGCGTGGGTTTTCTCCGAGATCTTCGGTTTCCTCCCACGCTCCAAAGACGTGCAGGTTTTTAGATCAATTGGCTTCTGTAAAATTGCCCCCGGTGTGTGTAGGGTAGTGTTCGTGTGCGGGGATCGCTGGTCGGCGCGGACCCGGTGGGCCGAAGGGCCTGTTTCCGCGCTGTATCTCTGAACTAAACGAAGCCTAAACTAAAGATGGGGGCAGGTGTGTCAGGCCTCAGGTAACGGAGGGAGAGATTGGGGCGGAAGATAGACACAAAAAACTGGAGTAACTCAGCGGGACAGGCAGCATCTCTGGAGAGAAGGAATGGGTGACGTTTGGGGTCGAGACCCTTCTTCAGACTGAGAGTCAGGGGAGATATAGACGGTACTTAGGACAAATGAACGAAAGATCATTCAAAAAGCAGCCATGATCAAGGAAAGGTGGAGCTCACAATGGTCCATTGTTGGCTGAGGGATAGGTGGTAACGACAGTGGAACCCAACAGGCCGACAGCGAAACTAGTCCGACGACTAGGGTGGGGGAGGGGATGGAGAGAGAGGGAATGCCGGGGCTACTTGAAGTTGGAGACGTCAATGTTCATACCGCTGGGGTGTAAGCCGCCCAAGCGAAATATGAGGTGCTGTTCCTCCAATTTGCGCTGGGCCTCACTCTGACAGTGGAGGAGGCCCAGGACAGAAAGGTCAGTGCGGGAGTGGGAAGGGGGGAAGGGGGATTTAAAGTGTTTGGCAACTAGGAGATTGGGAGGGGGGGGGGGGGGCTGGAATAGGCTCGAGGGGCCGAACTGCCACGTAAGTAAGGGGCCGGCGAATCCTTCCGTCAGAGGCACTCGGAGGGAGTGAAGCCCCCATTTAATCCCAGTTGAGGGTCGCGGCCTCACATGCACCACCCGGTGAGATGGTGCAGATTGTCCCATAAGGTATGCAAAGGGTCACCACATGAAGGGCACACAGAATCCCCCACTTCTCTTCCCAGGCGGTCGATGCCTGGTCCAACTGCATTCTTTTTTCTTCGCTAAACGAGAACACAGACAAAAATGTGTGGGACGGTCTTAATATGTGCATGAAACTGTGTTTCCTGGGAGTTTAATACAACTAACTGGTCGGTGTAGTGTACGGAATCAAAACTGTATATCTCAGGATTAGTCAGAGAATAAAAAATGTTATTTTGAAGCATAATGAAAGAATGAATGAATGGTTTATTGTCACATCGAGTGATACAGCGTGGAAACAGGCCCCTCGGCCCAACTTGCCCACACTGGCCAACATGTCCCATCTACACTAGTCCCACCTGCCCATATCATATCATATCATATCATCATATCATATATATACAGCCGGAAACAGGCCTTTTCGGCCCACCAAGTCCGCGCCGCCCAGCGATCCCCGCACTTTAACACTATCCTACACTAGGGACAATTTTTACATTTACCCAGCCAATTAACCTACATACCTGTACGTCTTTGGAGAGTGGGAGGAAACCGAAGATCTCGGAGAAAACCCACGCAGGTCACGGGGAGAACGTACAAACTCCTTACAGTGCAGCACCCGTAGTCAGGATCGAACCTGAGTCTCCAAACCTGTCCGATCTATCCATGTACCTGTCTAACTGTTTCTTAAACGTTGGGTTAGTCCCAGCGTCAACTACCTCCCCTGGCAGCTCGTTCCACACACCCACCTGCCTCTGTGTGGAAAAGTTACCCGTCAGATCCCTATTAACCTTTTCCCCTTCACCTTGAACCTGTGTCCTCTAGTCCTTGATTCCCCCACTCTGGGCAAGAGACTCTGTGCGTCTACCCGATCTATTCCTCTCATGATTTTACACACCTCTCTAAGATCACTATTGAGGGCGTGCAGCGTAGGTTCACCAGGTTAATTCCCGGAATGGCGGGACTGTCATATGTTGAAAGACTGGAGCGACTAGGTTTGTACACACTGGAATTTAGAAGGATGAGAGGGGATCTTATCGAAACGTATAAAATTATTAAGGGGTTGGACACGTTAGAGGCAGGAAACATGTTCCCAATGTTGGGGGAGTCCAGAACTAGGGGCACAGTTTAAGAATAAGGGGTAGGCCATTTAGAACAGAGATGAGGAAAAACTTTTTTAGTCAGAGAGTTGTGAATCTGTGGAATTCTCTGCCTCAGAAGGCAGTGGAGGCCAATTCTCTGAATGCATTCAAGAGAGAGCTAGATAGAGCTCTTAAGGATAGCGGAGTCAGGGGGTATGGGGAGAGGGCAGGAACGGGGTACTGATTGAGAATGATCAGCCATGATCACATTGAATGCAGGTGCTGGCTCGAAGGGCCGAATGGCCTTCTCCTGCACCTATTTTCTATTGTCTACTGTCTATTATCACCCTTCATCCTCCTGCGCTCGAGGTACTGCCAAGTGTGGACTAGTCAATGGAAGGGATTGTTTTCGTTTGGCTTATTATTGTCACATGTACCGAGGAACAGTGAAAAGCTCGTTCCGTGTGCTAGCCAGCCTTCCTACGATAATGAGTAAAATCGTACGCGAGGAAAAGAGGAAATCAGTAGCAACAAACTCCCATCATCGGTTAACCCAGGAATGAGTGGGTTAACATGATGAGCGTTTGTTGGCACTGGGCCTGTACTCGTTGGGGTTTGGAAGGATGAGGGGGGGACCTGATTGAAACGTACAGAACAGTGAGCGGCCTGGATAGAGTGGATGTGGAGAGGATGTTTCCACTAGTGGGAGAGTCTAGGACCAGAGGGCACGGCCTCAGAATTAAAGGACATTCGTTTAGGAAGGAGATGAGGAGGAATTTCTTTAGTCAGAGGGCGGTGAATCTGTGGGATTCATTGCCACAGAAGGCTGTGGGGGCCACAAGTCTGTGGATATTTTTGAGGCAGAGATAGATAGATTGTTGATCAGTTGTCAGGGGTTATGGGGAGAAGGCAGGAGAATGGGGTTAGGAGGGAGAGATAGATCAGCCGTGATTGAATGGCGGAGTAGACTTGATGGGCCACCTTCCGGAAACATCTTGCAGCTTTTAATTCTCAAACCTCTGAAATCAAATAATTTCATCCGTCAGAGCATTGAGGGTAGAAGTTGGGAGGTCATCAATAAGACGTTGGTGAGGCCTAATTTAGCTGTGCGTTCAGTTCTGGGCACCATGTTGCAGGAAAGATGTGGTCAAGCTGGAAAAGTGCGCAGAGAAGATTTACGAGGATGTTGCCAGGACTAGAGGGTGTGAGCTACAGGGAGAGGTTGAGCAGGCTGGGTCTCTATTCCATGGAGCGCAGGAGGATGAGGGGAGATCTTATCGAGGTGTACAAAATCATGAGAGGAATAGATCGGGTAGACGCACAGAGTCTCTTGCCCAGAGTAGGGGAATCGAGGACCAGAGGACACAGGTTCAAGGTGAAGGGGAAAAGATTTAATAGGAATCTGAGGGGTAACTTTTTCACACAGAGGGTGGTGGGTGTGTGGAACGAGCTGCCGGAGGAGGTAGTTGAGGCTGGGATTATCCCAACGTTTAAGAAACAGTTAGACGGGTACATGGATAGGACAGGTTTGGAGGGACATGGACCAAGTGCGGGCAGGTGGGACTAGTGTAGCTGGGGCATGTTGGCCGGTGTGGGCAGGTTGGGCCGAAGGGCCTGTTTCCACGCTGCGTCACTATGATCTATGAGATGTTGGCCTAAGGTTATGTCTAATGCCTTGTTTACTCACTGTAATCCTGGTGTCAATAGACAATAGGTGGGTGAGTGAGGGGTCGGCCTGATCCCATCGTCTCTGTCTGGCCTCCCATGGCCCCTGCAACCGGTGGCGCATCAGTAGAGTTGCCGCCTCACAGCGCCGGAGACCCGGGTTCGATCCCGACCACGGGCGCTGTCTGTACGGAGTTTGTACGTTCTCCCCGTGAGTTTTCTCCAGGCGCTCCGGTTTCCTCCCACGCTCCAAAACCATATAACCATATACCTATCCAATTTACTCTTAAATAATAAAATCGAGCCAGCCTCCACCACTTCCACCGGAAGCCCATTCCATACAGCCACCACCCTCTGAGTAAAGAAGTTACCCCTCATGTTACCCCTAAACTTTTGTCCCTCAATTCTGAAGCTATGTCCCCTTGTTGGAATCTTCCCCACTCTCAAAGGGAAAAGCCTACCCACGTCAACTCTGTCCGTCCCTCTCAAAATTTAAAAAACCTCTATCAAGTCCCCCCTCAACCTTCTACGCTCCAAAGAATAAAGACCCAACCTGTTCAACCTCTCTCTGTAGCCTAAATGCTGAAACCCAGGCAACATTCTAGTAAATCTCCTCTGTACCCTCTCCATTTTGTCGACATCCTTCCTATAATTTGGCGACCAGAACTGCACACCATACTCCAGATTCGGCCTCACCAATGCCCTGTACAATTTTAACATTACATCCCAACTTCTATATTCGATGCTCTGATTTATAAAGGCAAGCATACCAAACGCCTTCTTCACCACCCTATCCACATGAGATTCCACCTTCAGGGAACAATGCACAGTTATTCCCAGATCCCTCTGTTCCACTGCATTCCTCAATTCCCTACAATTTACCCTGTACGTCCTATTTTGATTTGTCCTACCAAAATGCAGCACCTCACACTTATCAGCATTAAACTCCATCTGCCATCTTTCAGACGCGCGGGTTTGTAGGTTAATTGGCTTGGTCTAAATGTACAATTGTCCCTAGTGTGTGTAGGATAGTGTTAGTGTGCGGGGATCGCTGGACGGCGCGGACCCGGTGGGCCGAAGGGCCTGTTTCCGCGCTGTATCTCCAAACTAAACAAAAAAAAGGAATAGCTTCCCAACCTGTCCCACCGGAACAACCCTCTCTTCCCAGGATAGACACAAAAAGCTGGAGTAACTCAGCGGGGCAGGCAGCATCTCTGGAGAGAAGGCAAGGGCGACGTTTTGGGTCGAGACCCTTCTTCAGACTGAGGGTCAGGGGAGAGGGAGACACAGAGATTTGGAAGGGATTTTACCGTTCCCTTCCATATCTCTGTCTCCCTCTCTAGGCTCTCGGTCTGAAGAAGAGTCTTGACCTGAGCACGTGGTATTGGGGGTAGGGTATTGACATGGATAGAGAATTGGTTAGCAGACAGGAAACAAAGAGTAGAAATAAATGGGTCCCTGTCAGAATGGCAGGCAGTGGCGAGTGGAGTGCCGCAAGGCTCGATGCTGGGACCGCAACTATTTACAATATATATCAATGATTTAGAAGATGGGATTAAAAGTAACACTAGTAAATTTGCAGATGACACAAAGCTGGGTGGCAGTGTGAACTGCGAAGAGGATGCTAGGAGGTTGCAGGGTGAACTTGGACAGGTTGAGTGAGCGGGCAGATGCAGTATAATCATCATCATTGGTCCAAAAACGCTCACCAAATCCACCCAAAACTTCATCCTCAATATTGATGGTCTCCCAGTATCCACCTCCCCTCACATCCGGAATCTTGGAATCATCTTTGATCAAACCCTCTCCTTCGACAAACATATCAAACATATCACAAAGACAGCCTTCTTCCACCTCAAAAACATCGTCCGTCTCCGTCCATCCCTCTCCTCCACAGCTGCAGAAGCCCTCATCCACGCCTTCATCACCTCCCGTCTGGACTACTGCAACAGCCTCCTCTATGGCTCACCCTCAAAAATCATCAGTAAACTTCAATACATTCAAAACTCCGCTGCCCGTCTACTCACCCACACCCCGATCCGTGACCATATCACCCCCGTCCTTTACAAGCTCCACTGGCTCCCCATCCCCCAGAGAATCCAGTACAAAATCCTCCTCATGACCTACAAAGCCCTCCATAACCTGGCCCCATCCTACCTGATCGACCTCCTCCACAGGCACACTCCCACCTGCACCCTCCGCTCTGCTGCTGCCAACCTCCTGTCCCCCCCCATCCGGACCAAACTCAGATCCTGGGGGGGACAGGGCTTTCTCCATCGCTGCTCCCACCCTCTGGAACTCACTACCCCAAACCGTCAGAGACTCCTCCTCACTCACCACATTCAAAACATCACTGAAGTCTCACCTGTTCAGCACTGCCTTCAACCACTGACCGTCACCTCACCTTCTGTCTCCTTTCTCTGTTCATTTACTTATTTATCCATTTATTTTCTTCTCTATGTTCTAGTAATCCCTGTAAAGCGTCTTTGAGTGTTTGAAAAGCGCTATATAAATGTAATGCATTATTATTATTATTAATATAGATAAATGTGAGGTTATCCACTTTGGTGGCCAGAACAAGGAGGCAGATTATTATCTCAATGGTGTCAGATTAGGTAAGGGGGGAAGTGCAACGAGACCTGGGTGTCCTTGTACACCAGTCACTGAAAGTAAACGTGCAGGTACAGCAGGCAGTGAAGAAAGCTAATGGCATGTAGGCCTTCATAACGAGAGGATTTGAGAATCGGAATAAAGAGGTCCTTCCGCAGTTGCTACAGGGCCCTGGTCAGACCACATCTGGAGTACTGTGCGCAGTTTTGGTCCTAATTTGAGGAAGGACATCCTTGCTATTGAGGGCGTGCAGCGTAGGTTCACAAGGTTAATCCCCTGGGATGGCAGGACTGTCATATGAGGAAAGATTGGAAAGACTGGGCTTGTATTCACTGGAATTTGGAAAGATGAGAGGGGATCTAATAGAAACACATAAAATTATAAAAGGACTGGACAAGCTAGATGCAGGAAAAAATGTTCCCAATGTTGGGGGAGTCCAGAACCAGGGGCCACACACACAGTCTAAGAATGAAGGGGAGGCCATTTAAAACTGAGATGAGAAAGAACTTTTTCACCCAGAGAGTTGTGAATTTGTGGAATTCTCTGCCACAGAGGGCAGTGGAGGCCGATTCACTGGATGAATTTAAAAGAGAGTTAGATAGAGCACTAGGGGCTAGCGGAATCAAGGGATATGGGGAGAAGGCAGGCACGGGTTACTGATTGTGGATGATCAGCCATGATCACAATGAATGGCGGTGCGTACAGGCTCGGAGGGCCAAATGGCCTCCTCCTGCACCTGTTTTCTATGTTTCTCTGAAACGTCACCCATTCCTTCTCTCCAAAGACGCTGCCTGTCCCGCTGGGTTACTCCAGCTTTCTTGTGTCTGTCTTCGTCGTTAGTAGGTGACTCAGGGTCGGGTTCGATGGTCGAATGGCCTGGCGTACTAGCCCACGGGCGTCCTGCTGCCACTCACGGCTGGGGGTGGAGCCCTGGAAGGTGCTGCTGGATGCACCAGGCGCTTCACAAGTGCAGCCGTTCATTAACTTTGGGGGGGGGGGGGGAGAGTGGTTTTTGGTGGGGAACCGTGGGGGATGGGAGTCGCTACAACAAAGGAGCCAAGACTCACTTAAAACACCACCGACTCATTGTGCAGTTTAGAGATACCGAGTCCGCACCGACCAGCGATCCCCGCACACTAACACCATCCCACACGCACTAGGGGCAATTTACATTCATACCAAGCCAA
This sequence comes from Rhinoraja longicauda, assembly GCF_053455715.1. Classification (NCBI taxonomy): domain Eukaryota; kingdom Metazoa; phylum Chordata; class Chondrichthyes; order Rajiformes; family Arhynchobatidae; genus Rhinoraja; species Rhinoraja longicauda. The sequence goes on along the minus strand of NC_135971.1, from coordinate 20,666,443 downwards.
GTCAGAGAGTTGTGAATCTGTGGAATTCTCTGCCTCAGAGGTCAGTGGGGGCCAGTTCTCTGGATGCATTCAAGAGAGAGCTGGATAGAGCTCTTAAGGACAGCGGAGTCAGGGGGTATGGGGAGAAGGCAGGAACGGGGTACTGATTGAGAATGATCAGCCATGATCACATTGAATGGCGGTGCGTACAGGCTCGAAGGGCAGAATGGCCTCCTCCTGCACCTATTGTCCATTGTCCATGGTGCAGGAGTAGGTCAATCGAGCCTGTACGCACCCCCATTCAATGTGATCAAGGCTGATCATTCTCAATCAGTACCCCGTTCCTGCCTTCTCCCCATACCCCCTGACTCTGCTATCCTTAAGAGCTCTATCTAGCTCTCTCTTGAATGCATTCAGAGAATTGGCCTCCACTGCCTTCTGAGGCAGAGAATTCCACAGATTCACTCTCTGACTGATTTCCTCATCTCCGTTCTAAATGGCCTACCCCTTATTCTTAAACTGTGTGTGGCCCCTGGTTCTGGACTCCCCCAACATTGGGAACATATTTCCTGCCTCTAACGTGTCCAACCCCTTAATAATCTTATACGTTTCGATAAGATCGGAACCCGGGTCTCCGGCGCTGTGAGGCAGCAACTCTACCACCAACTTGGTACTAAATAGGTAAAGTGGTTATGGGTTCACTGTTTGGCCTTCAATTGGAATGTAAAGAGTCTGCATTTGGTCACAGATTCTAAAGAGGCTGCGTTTGGTCACGGATTACTCAAGCCCTTCGTCTGTACTTTTGAGTGTCTTTCATTGAGTGGCGCAGCGGTATATTTGCCGCCTCACAGCGCCGGAGACCCGTGTTCCTTCCTGACCACCGGGCGCTGTCTGTACGGAGTTTGCACGTTCTCCCCGTGACCGGCGTGAGGTTTCCTCCCGCGCTCCAAACACGTGCAGGTTTATACGTTGACCGGATTCTGCAAATAAGAAAAAACACCTCTGGTGTGCGGGGGAGCGGATGGGAAAGCGGGAAGACACAGAGCTGGCGCGAATGGTGGTCGGCACGGACGCGGTGGGCCGAAGGGCCTGTTTCCGCGCTGTAGCTCTAAACCCAGCGCAAGCCTCAATAAACAATAGGTGCAGGAGGAGGCCATTCAGCCCTTCGAGCATGTACGCACCGCCATTCAATGCGATCAGGGCTGATCACTCCCAATCAGTACCCCGTTCCTGCCTTCTCCCCATACCCCCTCACTCCGCTATCCTTAAGAGCTCTATCCAGCTCTCTCTTGAAAGCATCCAACGAACTGGCCTCCACTGCCTTCTGAGGCAGAGAATTCCACACCTTCACCACTCTCTGACTGAAAAAGTTCTTCCTCATCTCCGTTCTAAATGGCCTACCCCTTATTCTTAAACTGTGGCCCCTTGTTCTGGACTCCCCCAACATTGGGAACATGTTTCCTGCCTCTAATGTGTCCAATCCCCTAATTATCTTATATGTTTCAATAAGATCCCCCCTCATCCTTCTAAATTCCAGTGTATACAAGCCCAATCGCTCCAGCCTTTCAACATATCGAAACAACACGTCAATCTTACACAAAGCAAAATCTTTATTTTTTATATAATCATATATATATATATATATTTATATATTTATCTATATTTATCTATATAGATGTGTGAGTGTAGAATTTTTTTTTTTAAACAATAGCAAAATAAACTTTCCCGCAGTCTGGCCTTGGGGATCGGCGAGCACGTCGTGATGCCAACTGCCCGGGCACTTTGACGTTTGGGACTGGCGCCGCCATCCACGTGCCCAACTCTTTGGTGGCGCCTTGGTCTCTGACCTTGGGGACTGGCGAACCATTCATGGCGCCCACTCGCTTGGCACTTTTGACCTTGGACAGGTCTCCATGGTGCCCAACTCTTTGGGGGCACCCTGATCTCTGACCTTGGGGAACCATTCATGGCGCCCACTCGCTGGGCACTTTTGACCTTGGACAGGTCTCCATGGTGCCCAACTCTTTGGGGGCATTTTAACGGAGCCTGGTGCACCCTACATTGCGCCAACTCTTGGAGATTGGCATTGCCCAACTCTCTGGGCACTGTTACCTTGGAGACTGGTGCCAGCTCTCTGGGGCACTGGAGATTGGTGAAGCCCCTTCCTTGGCACCCAACTCCCCCGGTGGCACCTAGACCTTGGAGATTGGCGCACCATCCGTGGTGCCAATTCTCTGGTGGCACCTTGATCTCTGACCCTGGGAGACTGGTGAACCACTCATGGCGCCCACCTGCCGGGACGATTTGACCTTGGAGGTCGGTGAACCCTCGGCGCCCGACTCTCTGGGCACGGTGACTGGCGCATCTTCCATGGTGCCCACTTGCAGGCTCTTTGGAGATTGGTGACTCCCCCTTCCTTGCCATCCAAACCCCCTGGTGGCACCTTGAGTTTGGAGGATGATGCCAACTCTCTGGGCACTTTGACCGTGGTTCATCTTCCATGATGCCAACGTGTCTGGGCACGTTGGAGGTTGGCGTCTCCCCTTCCTTGGCATCCATCTCTCTGGTGGCACCTTGATCCTCGAGATTGGTGCGTCCTCCAAACCAAGGACCACCTCCTTGGTGGTGCCCATCTCTCTGGGCACTTTGTAGATAGGTGCCTGCCTTCCTTGGCACCCAACCCTCGATCTTTGACCTTGGAGATTGCTGGAGCCCCTGTGTTTCCCGCTCTCTGGGGCACTATGGAGATTGGTGCCCGCCTTCCTTGGCTTCTGGTGGCACCTCGACCTTGGAGATTGGTGCCTGCCCCCCTGGTCCCACCCCCCCCCCCCCCCCCCCCCCCACCCCCCTCCGTCCATGGGAACCAGTGCGTCCATGGTCCGTGACATCCTTGTTCTAGTGAAACGTCTCTGGACTACCTCTCCCTTCCCCCTTCACCCATCACTGCCCCCCTCACCCCCACACTTCACCCAACAAACACGCGTCACACGAAGCAGGCACAAAGTGCTGGAGTAACTCAGTGGGTCGGGCAGCATCTGTGGAGAACATGGATAGGTGACGTTTCACAGAGTGCTGGAGTAACTCAGTGGGTCAGGCAGCATCTGTGGAGAACATGGATAGGTGACGTTTCACAGAGTGCTGGAGTAACTCAGCGGGTCAGGCAGCATCTCTGGAGAACGTGGATAGTTGGCGTTTCGGGTCAGGACCCCTCTACGGCCCGAATATCCAGTCTTTGCCACCCGGAGCGAAGAAGGGTCTCGACCCGAAGCATCACCCATTCCTTCTCTTCCGAGATGCTACCCGACCCGCTGAGTTACTACAGCATTTTGTGTCGACAAACGAATTATGAGATGCTGTTCGTCCAATTTGTGTTGATCCTCTGACAATGGAGGAGACCTAGGACAGATATCTGAACTATTATTCGCTGTTGTATTTTCAGTGAGACCAGTTGTGGTCACATCGTCATGTTGAAACATCAAAACATATCAGCAAACCCTTCAACTCCAGCCAGTGCCGTCGCCAGGATAATAGGCCTTTAACGCCAGCTTAGATCTCCAAATTTATTCTTAATTGTTAACTGTATGTCTGTGTTGTAATTTGTGAGCGGAGCACCAAGGCACATTCCTTGTATATGTACATACTTGGCCAATAAACTTACTCATTCTTTCATTCATTCTTTCATTCGTTCATTCATTCGTTCATTCATTCGTTCATTCATTCGTTCATTCATTCATTCGTTCATTCATTCGTTCATTCGTTCGTTCATTCGTTCATTCATTCATTCATTCATTCATTCATTCATTCATTCATTCGTTCATTCATTCGTTCATTCATTCATTCATTCTTTCATTCGTTCATTCGTTCATTCATTCATTCATTCATTCATTCTTTCATTCGTTCATTCGTTCATTCATTCATTCTTTCATTCATTCATTCATTCATTCTTTCATTCATTCATTCATTCATTAATTCATTCATTCATTCATTCATTCTTTCATTCATTCATTCGTTCATTCATTCGTTCATTCATTCGTTCATTCATTCATTCATTCATTCATTCATTCATTCATTCATTCATTCATTCAACATCTTTGAAACACTTTGGACTGGAAGGGTGCAAGATGGCGCTTGAACCATGGCGACTCCTGTACTGACAGTCGAAGTCGACCCTTTAATAAGACTCAAAGGAACTATAAGATTAACCATCAGCAGTGGGTTTTGCTTGCACAAGGGGAGAGATGTCACATCTCCAAAGTTAAGTCGGCACAGCCGGATATTTACACACCAAAAAAGATAACAACTGAGGAAGTATATTGATGTACATTGATTTGTTAATTGCAGGAATTGTGTTTTAGTTTTACATTGTACAAAAGTCGCAACTTCTCGGTTCCACTTGCAACAGGGTACAAAGATAAGGATACTTAATACAGAGTCAAAGCGTCATAGCGTGACACAGTGTGGAAACGGGCCCTTCAGCCCAACTTTCCCACTCCGGCCCTACATGTCCCAGCTCCACTAGTCCCACCTGCCGGCTTCTGACCCATATCCCTCCAAACATGTCCTATCGATGTACCTGCCTAACTGTTTCTTAAACGTTGGGATAGTCCCAGCCTCAACTACATCATGTGGCAGCTCGTTCCATACACCCACCATCCTTTAGACAATAGACAATAGGTGCAGGAGGAGGCCATTCGGCCCTTCGACCCAACACCGCCATTCAATGTGATCATGGCTGATCATCCACAATCTCTTGGACAATTCTCTGAATGCATTCAAGAGAGAGCTAGATAGAGCTCTTAAGGATAGCGGAGTCAGGGGGTATGGGGAGAAGGCAGGAGCGGGGTACTGCTTGAGAATGATCAGCCATGATCACATTGAATGGCGGTGCTGGCTGGAAGGGCCGAATGGCCTCCTCCTGCACCTATTGTCTATTGTCTATTGGAACATTGGAACATTGGACCATTGGAACATTTGACCATTGGATCATTGAACCATTGGAACATGGGATCATTGACCATTGGATCATTGGACCATTGACCGTTGGATCATTGGACCATTGACCATTGACCATTTTATTATTGGAACATCGGAACATTGGACCATTGGACTATTGGAATATTGAACCATTAGGACATTGGACCATTGGAGCATTGGACCATTGACCATCGGAACATTGGATCATTGACCATTGTAACATTGTAACATTGGACCATTGACCATTGAACCATTGGACCATTGGACCATTGAACCATTGACCATTGACCATTGGACCATTGGAACATTGGACCATTGGACCATTGACCATTGACCATTGGCCATTGCACCATTGGAACATTGGATCATTGACCATTGTAACATTGGACCATTGACGATTGACCATTGACCATTCGACCATTAGGACATTGGACCATTGACCATTGGACCATAGGAACATTGGGACATTGGAACATTGACCATTGACCATTGGACCATTGGAACATTGGGACATTGGGACATTGGAACATTGGACCATTGGACCATTGGAACATTGGACCATTGGACCATTGGCCATTGACCATTGACCATTGCAATATTTAACAATTGGACTATTGCCAACATTATAGCATAGAATAGTGCAGTTGGGCACAATATCTGAGGAAGGATGTGCTGGCTTTGGAGAGGGTCCTGAGAATGATCCCATTCTCAACGAGTGGGTTAACCTATGATGAGCGATTGTCGGCACTGGGCCTGTACTCACTGGGGTTTAGAAGAATGAAGGGGGACCTCATTGAAACATATAGAATAGTGAAAGGCATGGATAGAGTGGTTGTGGAGAGGATGTTTCCACCAGTGGGAGAGTCTATGACTGGAGGTCACAGCCTCAGAATTAAAGGACGTGATTTTAGGAAGTTTCTTTAGTCAGTGGGTGGTGAATCTGTGGGATTCATTGCCACAGAAGGCTGTGGAGGACAAGTCAGTGGATATTTATAAGGCAGAGATAGATATTCTTGATTGGTACGGGTGTCAGGGGTTATGGGGAGAAGGCGGGAGAATGGGGTTAGGAGGGAGAGATAGTGTAAGAAAATAACTGCAGATGCTGGTACAAATCGAAGGTATTCATTTCACAAAATGCTGGAGTAACTCAGCAGGTCAGGCAGCATCTCAGGAGAGAACGAATGGGTGACTTTTCGGGTCGAGACCCTTTTTCAGACTGGGAGGGAGAGATAGATCAGACATGATTGAATGGCGGAGAAGACTTGATGAGACGATGGCCTAATTCTACTCCTATTCCTTGTGACCTTGTGGCCTTAGTACAGCACACCAACCTCGGTCCACACTGCCCTGGCTGAACATGATGCTAAGTTAAACTAATCTCCTCAGCCTGCACGTGATCAATATCCTCTGCCTATCCCTCCCAATATAAACTCCAAATTCTCAAAACTACAGGAATGGGATGCTTTACATTGCTGTAATTAATCTCCATGTGTGACATCGTGCCTCACGACACCAGAGCCCCGGGTTCAATCCCATCCTTGGGCGCTGTGTGTGTGTGTGGAGTCTGCACATTCTTCCTCGGTGACTGCGTTGGTTCCTCCGGGTGCTCCGGTTTTCCCCCCACCTCCCAAAAACGTGGTGGCGCAGCGGTAGAGTTGCTGGCTCACAGCGACCCTGACCACGGGCGCTGTCTGCGAGAAGTTTGTACGTTCTCCCCCTGACCGTGTTTGGTTTTGTCCGGGTGCTCCGGTTTACTCCCACCCTCCAAAGCTGTGCAGGTTTGTAGGCTAACTGGCTTTGGCGAAGATTGTAAATTGAACGCTGGTCGGCGTGGACTCGGTGAGCCAAAGGGCCTGTTTGGGCTTTGTATCACTACACTAAACTAAGCTAAAATAAACTGAATTAAACTAAACGAAAT